>NW_022437051.1:1131805-1162133 GCF_009761245.1 Sapajus apella
GTGTGTGTGTGTGTGTGTGTGTGTGTGTGTGTGTGTGTGTGTGTGTGTGTGTTATGTGCTTGATAAAAATACGCTGAACAACAGTCACTCTTTAAGGCAAAGTACTGCCTCTAATAAGCCCCCTTCTTTTTGGGCAAAGGAGGGTGATCAAGTTAGTGAGCCCTGTACATTCTAATCCCAGTTTACATTCGAAATGCTTCAGGAGCCACTGCAATTGTCTCAGTTGCTAAACACACCCATGCCCTCTTATCACCTTCCATTGGGTGGTTCTTTGGTGCTTTAAGTCTTGGAAGTTAATTTTTGAGGGGAAAAAAAAAGTCACAGAAATGTGACAAAAACAGGCAGAGGGGACACCGTTGAGCTGGGTTGCAGCTCTGATGTCAGTCTATATGCTGCTTGAAAGAGGGAAATGAAGGTCAGGGCATGGGCGCTGTGAGTCTGCGCACTCCAACCTCATGGGGACCAGCTCTGTCCCCAGCGCAGTCAAGCTTCCTAACCTCCTGCAAACATCAAGATCAGGGTGCTACTTGGAGATCGGAGCGTATCGGCTTAGACGCGCCCACCAGAAGCCAGCGTGACAACCCGTTCAGTGGAAAGGCAGCCCCAGCATGGCTCGGCACCTGGGGAAGTGTCCTGGCGGAGCACACCTTCACCCACCACCACCTTCAGACGCAGCTCCCATGGCATTTTCCAAGATAGCAAGGAAAGGTTGGATTCAAATTGGAGAGACTTACTTCATGAATTTTGTTGAGAAAACTTTATTAGACACCACAAGTTGTCCAGAAGCTATCTGCAAGTGAGCAAGATCAGGCTCACTGTCTAGTGGGGGAAGAGATGAATGAGCAGGCAATTAGAGTCAACTGGGAACTGTGTTAAAATAGAGGCAGGCATGGGGGTGTTTGGAGCACAGAGAGATGAAGCCCGGACCTCGGTCACCTGCGCAATCAACTTATACGCCAAGCCAGGAGAAAAGATCCCTCATGTGTCAAGAACAGCTCGAGCTCAGGACCCAACCTGTGGGAATAACGTAAGACCTGGAGAAGAACAAGGATTTTCCAAACTGAGTCGTTTCAGCCTACAAGGCTGCCTCCATTGTGCTGTGGAAGAAGGTTATGGCAAGACACGATTCCTCAGTGGTAAACTACCTACTCCCAAAGAGCTTCTTACCGCCTGAATTGCTCTTTATAGACTTACCATAAGTGTTACTTAATCCTGGCTGGGCGCAGTGGCTCATGCCTATAATCCCAGCACATTGGGAGCCTGAGGCGGGAGGATTGCTTGAGCCCACGAGTTTGAGACCAACCTGGACAACGTGGTGAGATTCCATCTCTACCAAAAAAAAAAAAAGCCAGGTTTGGCACATGCCTGTCATCCCAGCTACTTGGGAGGCTGAGGTGGATGTTTGCTTGAGCCCAGGAGTCCTACAGAGGAAAACACTGTTTCTCTATCTTAAAAAAAAATTATTTAATTGTATTTTAGTTGGTAACATGTTGGTTGGAGAACTTTGGTTCCAAAAATGGCACTGTGTGAATTGGGGCTGTGCATATGAAGAGAGAGGACGCTGGCGGCAGGGAGAGAGTGATCCCAGTGTTATTTTTTCCCCACCACTAATGCCTGGCTCAGTTTCACTGCATGACACGGTGGAGAAAGAGTTAGATTATAAGAAAAAAGATAGGAAGGACAACTGCATTTTCTTGCCCTACAATATTTGTACTGGGCCATACAGTAGCCTCAAATTCCTGATTCTTAGTCAACCTGAAATTTATGAGTAAGTTGCATCATTAATATTAACCGTGACGCTCACCAATGTGGATGAACCTTGAGGAAATCCTAGCATTTTGTGCTTGGAGTTGGACCCTAAAGAACATAGCCATTCCCTTGTGCTGTGACAGTTCCATTCCTGTTGCAGACTTACAACAACTCGGTCTAAGGCTGGCCTTAGGGTGAGGCGGAGTGAGAGCAGGGCTCTTTGAAATAGCAAGGAGAAGCAGGTCAAACCTGGCCAACGTTTCCCCAGCCAAAGCACATTCCTTTCCCAGGACTCCCTCTAGGGAAGAGAAGAAGGAAGAAGGAAGAAAGAAGAAGAAGAAAAAGAAGAAGAAGAAGAGGAAGAGGAAGAAGAGGAGGAGGAAGAAGAAGAAGAAGGAAGAAGAAGAAGAAGAGGAAGAAGAAGAGGAAGGAGAAGGAGAAGAAGAAGAAGAAAGAAGAAGAGGAGGAGGAGGAGAAGAGGAAGAAGAGGAAGAAGAGGAGCAGGAGGAGGAGGAGGAAGAAGGAGGAAGAGGAAGAGGAAGAAGAAGAAGAAGCCTGAAGCCTGCAAGCTGCTTAGTTGACAATTTTTGCCAACTCTCCAACCTCCCCAAAGTCTCCTCGTTCTCTGCAACCCAGAAGTCAGAGATATAGAGCAAATGAAATCTCAGACACGCTGCAAAGTCCAAACCTCTGAGAAAACAGCTCAGATGTGCATATCAGTATCTTTCACTCTGTCTCAAGACTGGAGCTGTATTCCATGAACAGGGAAGTCTGAGTTTCCTTCCTGTGTTTTAAGTATTCCTCCCTTGAATGAACTTCTTTAGGACCAGGGTCGGTGGATACTCTATTGTGTAACTTTCATTATCAAGTTGGTTTTTTTGGTTGGTTTCCTGTTTTGTTTTTTGTTTGTTGGTCTAGGTCTTCCTCCAGATCTGTTCTCTCCAGTTATCTTCAAACACGAGACAGATTGTCCTTGATAAATTACAAAAAGGATTAAACAACCAGATGTGTGCGGGCTTCCATCTGGTCCCTGTTCTCATTGTGTTGCACCAGCAAGAATATCAAAGCCCTTCTCTTTCCATTACTATGACTAACAGAATACGATGGTCTGATTCAGACTAATCCCTGCCAGCGCGCTTGCAGTCACTCTGCAATTTCTCCATGGCATTTCTTCTACAGAAAGATAACCTCTGGAAAGGAATGAAGGGAAAGGCTGCCTCTATTTTAATTAAACAGAAATAGTAGAGACCATTAGTCTACATAACCACTGTGGAAATGGCCCAGCAAAGAGAGTGTCCTTCATGAATCAATATGAGGACCCTGTCCTGCCCTGAATGGCAAAGACAAAGGTAACTGGCAAGAAGTTTAAGACAGTTGTGTGCCCAGAACCAGGACAGTCCCGGACAGAAAGAACCAGTGTCAAAGCCACCAATATTGAAAAAGATGAAGTTCCTTCCCCCAGGAGTGCCCAGCCTGCTGAGGAAAGAGTTCTGCAAATAAAATAAAGTAGAGTAAATGAAATATGGAGAAAAGTTCGAAGGCTGTTAGCAGTCCGAGGAAGAGGAGACCGACATTCTTCAGAGACGTGTGATAGTTTCACAGAGAAGGTGAGAAGTGAGTTAGGCTTTGAAGTGTGAGTAGGAGTTTGCTACACAAGAGGGAGAAGGCAGCTCTAGGAGAAAGAACAGTCTGTTGAAAGGTGAAGAGACATTTAAAAAGGCAAAATCTAATGGAAACAGAGGGATGAAGTCCTGACAGATGTACAGGACACGGGGCGTCACATTGTAAGCTGGTCATCATGGAAATACCTTAGTAAAAATTAGTAGCCATTCCAATGATAGAGGGCTATTGGAGATTCCGTCTAAAGAGAACCTCCTAAAGTTCAGAGCACCAGTTAGCTCTGAACAGTAAATTCTACTTACTCAAAGGTTCATTACTTGGTAACCTCAACTCTTTAGCACAGAGTCAAGATCCAGAAAACTTCTGAGCAATTACACGGGTTTTTCCAAAATTCCTGCCTAAAGCTCTTGTACGATTTTCATAAAGAGAGCTTCAAATTCTTACTTAGAGTCTATATAGGTTTATGTTGAAAATAATCCAAAAAAAAAACTGGAGTATCTTACAGAATTTAAAGTAGCAAAACTGAAGGGATGGGGAAGGCTGTTAAATTGACTTTGTCAACATTTTAAAATAATATTTTTAAATTGAAGAAAGCAAGAATAAGTAAAAAATCCCAGTCATCTGGCACAATGAGTCTTAATTTTCTTGACCAATAAACATTTAAGGTTTTAGAGCAGTAGAGTGATAAGTTTCAGTGACAAACAGGTGAATGAATATTTAAAACACCTTCCTTTTATGTTGTGCTGATGAAACAAATTGCACATGTTATGAAAATACTTCTCTAAGCACTAAAAATCTATGCCACTGTAATTTGAGAGCTAAATTTCTAAGAAACTGCCTATTATCAAATGATATTATAAAAGCAGCCATTCAAATTAGCGATCCTCAATCAGAAATGATTTTGCCCTTCAGGGACCATTTGGCAATTCCTAGAAATATTTCTGGTTGTCAGAACTAGGGGAGGGAACGCTACTGGCAGCAGGCAGACAGAGACCAGGATGGCGCTCAGTGTCCCGCAATGCACGGGGCAGCCCCTCCCCACAATCATAATCCAGCCAGCTATGCCAATGGTGCCAGTGTCAGGAAATCTGGATTTACTTTTTTCAGCTTTTATTTTAGATTCAGAGGGTACATGTGCAGGTTTGTTACAAGGGTATATTTCATGATGCTAAGGTTTGGGTTTCTAATAAATCCATCGCCCAAGTATTGACCATAGCAGTACCCAGTAGGTAGTTTTTCTTTCCTTTTTCTCTCTTTCTTTTGAGACAGAGTCTTGCTGTTGGCTGCCTGGGCTGGAGTGCAGTGGTGCGATCTCAGCTCACTGCAACCTCCGCCTTTCGGGTTCAGGCAATTCTTCTGCATCAGGCTCCCGAGTAGCTAGGATCACAGGTATGCACCACTATGCCTGGCTAATTTTTGTATTTTTAGTAGAGAAAAGGTTTCACCATGTTGGCTAGGCTGGTCTCGAACTCCTGACCTCAGGTGATCCGCCCACCTCTGCCTCCCAAAGTGCTGGGATTACAGGCGTGAGCCACCACGCCCAGCCCCAATAGGCAGTTTTTCAGCCCTGGCTCCCCTCCCTCCCTCTCCCCTGTGGTAGTCCCCTGCCTCTATTATTCCCATCGTTATGTCCATGTGTCTCCAATGTTTAGCTTCCACTCATAAATGAGAACACGTAGTATCTAGTTTTCTGTTCCTATGTTAACTCGTTTAGGATAATGGCCTGCAGTTTCATCCAAGTCTCTGCAAAGGGCAGGATCTCATTCTTTTCATGGCTGCATTGTATTTCATGGTGTATACTACTGCATTTTCTTTATCCAGGCCACTGTTGATGAGCACCTAGGTTGATTTCATTTCTTTGCTATTGTGAATAGCGCTACAATAAATGTATGAGCGCATGTGTCTTTTTGGTAGAATGATTTATTTTCCTTTGGATAAATACCCAGGAATGGGATGGCTAGGTGAAGTGATAGTTTTCTTAGTTCTTTGAGAAATCTCTAAACTGCTTTCCATAGTAGCTTAACTAATTTACATGCCTACCAACAGTGTATAAGCATTCTCTTTTCACTGTAGCCTCACCAGCATCTGCTATGTTTTTTGCTTTTTATTACTAGCCATTTTGACCAGCGCAACATTGTGGTTTTGATTTGCAGGAAAAAAAAAAAAAAACTGGTTTACACGAAGAAAATGTGATAGAGTCTTAACAGTTCCATAGTTACAGTATCAAATTTATTTCTTCCTAAGGGATTTCCAACTATAAAAAGGACCATTAGTGATGTATATTTTTTAACTATTAACTAAAATAATAAATTATATAACAAACGTGAAAAAATTAGTCTAACTATAGCTAAGCAAACAGTGGTGGGAAGGAGCCCATAGAAAAAAACGAATCAAAGAGCTCATCAAAATAAGTTGCAGGCTGGGTGTGGTGGCTCACGCCTGTAATCCCAGCACTTTGGGAGGCAGAGCTGGGTGGATCACCTGAGGTCAGGAGTTCAAGACCAGCCTGGCCAACATGGTGAAACCCTGTCTCTACCAAAAATACAAAATATTAGCCAGGCGTGGTGGTGGGCGCTTGTAATCCCAGCTACTTGGGAGGCTGAGGCAGGAGAATCACTTGAACCTGGGAGGCAAAGATCCGAGACTGTGCCATTGCATTCCAGCCTGGGCAACAAGAGCAAAATTCCAACTCAAAACAATAATAACAATAATAATAAGTTGCAGTATGGCTCACAACCCCATGATAGACAAAATTAGCCAACTTGGAAAGCGGCCACGTGTTCCTGGCTACAATGTGCAATGACTTCTATGCTTACATGAAAGGGTGTTCTCAATGACTAGAAATCTCCCTATAGCTGAGAATTATGTCTACAGTTTATAAATCATGTCACTAATTAATCAAATTCCATTTTGTTATGAAAATTTGTGAAAGTAAAAAAAAAAAATGGCTCTGCCATGGACTGACCTCAGGGAAAAAGGTCTCAGGCTATTTTAGGGCTTAATGGAAATGGGGGCTACCCACATCTATAAATTCGTATTTGACTCATATAAACGGATCCCCACAGTCATCTGGTACCAGCTTTTTTAAAAATCCCTGAGATTTCAAGCATCCTCAAGGGAAAACAAGGCAGTTGGGAGAATCAGTTCAATTATAATACTTTAAGATTTATTGACTTAAGATTTTTGATACAATTAAAAATTTTTGAAAGTATTAAAATAAGCCATTAATATGCCATTTCATGAGAATCATGCATCATCCCACAACAGTTATTTCTAACCAAATGCCTTGCTTATTTCTCCACTGGTCACAGTAGGACACATCTTACTTTTTTTTTTTCCTGGACGAGTTCTGGCTCTGTTGCTCAGGCTGGAGCGTAGTGACCTGATCTCGGCTCACTGCAGCCTCCTCCCAGGCTCAAGCCATTCTCCCACCTCAGCCTCTCGAATAGCTGGAATTGCAGATGCACACCACCACACCCAGCTAAATTCTTTTGTGTTTTTTGTAGAAAAAGGGTTTTGCCATGTTGCCCAGACCTATCTCAAACTCATTAGCTTAAGAGTTCCACCCACCTAGGCCTCCCAAAGTGCTGGGATTACAGGAATGAGCACTTTACCCGGCTGGTATACATCTTATTTTGCAGGAAACCTAAATACACAGTAACACAAATATGCCAAATGTATGGATACGTCAATCACTTTTTTCAATTCAGACCCCAGAATGAGAGGAAGAGGCAGGAGAGCAGGCTGAGTTATTATCCCAGGATGCACTAGATCCATCGGACTGGATAAAAAGTGAGTCCAGGATGAAGGAAGAAATATTTTATGAGATCCTAAAAGTCCTAATGCGTCCCTAGAGCAGAAGCTAAGGGCCCTGAAGAAATCTGTGATATTTCAGCGTTTTATCATTGCACAGGTGAAGTTGTGACAGGCTCCCAGCCAAGCCTCCAGATGGCCTCCTAAATGATATCACAGCCATCTTGTTCAGTGGAGCATAACCAGCTGCTCTCTGCTGCCAGCACTGCTGGGGACTAGGAAAGCGACGGGTTAAAGGGTGCTGGAGGATGTCATTTCATCCACGTACCTATAACCATGCGTTTTATGGATTCGATTCATTGTTACGAACCTAGCATCCTACCATTCATGAGGTCAGAAAGCTTTTGAACCACAAGGCACTAGAACTTCAAGTTCTGTGAAGATGGGGGCTACAGCTAAACTTGTCTAATGATTAATACTGAGATTTACCTCCACCATCTTTCCTAACGTGTGATATAAAACATAAGGTTAAATAACATCCCAATCGATGACCAGAATTAACTCCTTTCTCCTAATCAAAATCCCCAATAGTATACAAATATTTAGGTAACTTATTTGGACTTCTCCATAATTTTATGATTAGTCAAGAACTCTTGAGAACATTGAGTTTTTATAATACATTTCCGTAACATTACCGCTTCTGAGACACGACAATGATTAGAAATAAAATCTGTGTTTATTCACTTTCAAATTAATAAAAAAAAAGTGTCTCCCTTTTGTTAGCATTCAACTAATTTCTAGTAAAATAATTTTATAACTTTTTCCGAACGTGTATGTTTCTACCATTTATACTTATTTTTTATTTTCATGTGAACATTTTGCTTCACGCTCATGGACAAAAAGATTCATGCTCCTATTAAGAACTGACAGTGAACTGGATTTCTCTCAGCTCCTCTCATCGAGAACCAAAAGTGCATGATCAATTGCAGCCATGACGATGAGAACTTTGGTAAAGCCAAGGGATCAATGTGTCACTGAGACCTCCTTCCTTTTTATTGCTGTATCTAATATTTTCATTTAGCAACCTGGGATGAGGTCTTCCTGATAGGAAAGTCCGAGGTATATAGAGATAGTAGGTTTCTTACAGATGATTCCTATTCAAATACATGCAATTTTTGCTAACAAGGAGCTGGCGTCTGAAGAGGTTCAGTGACTCCTATGCAGAATAAGCCACTGCTAACCAGCAGCACGATTATAAGTCCCGTGCCAAACTCTAGTCCCAGACCCTCCCAGCTGCACCAGGTTATTTTCTTATATGCCCAGCAATCTCTTAAAGGTAGAACCACCCTCCCGCCGATACCTAAATTCCCAGGAGTGTTAGGGGACGAGGGAGTAAGAGTACAAAACGGGGCTCTCCTCACACTGTTAGCTGCCTGAGCTGGGGAGGTGGAAAAGCATCCTCCCCACCCTGCGAGGCGGCAGGGAAGAGAGCCTGGCTTCTCTGCAGGGCTAGATTGTGACAGATTCCTGCTCAGCTCTCGGGGAGCGCTGTCTGATCTGCCTGCAGTGAGTGACAGCTGTGACAGGTGTAAATACCCCATGTTGTAAATTTCATGAAAGCAATACACCTGGGCCATCTGGTGCAGCACCGCAGCCTGCTGTGCTCTCCCCCTCCATACCACAACTGCTGGGAGAAGCACAAGGCAAAGCCCACAGCCCACCAGGGAGGGAAGAGCCAGGGCCGCAGACAAAGGCTCCAGGGTCGCAGCCTAGGCCACGCGGCAGTGACTGCAGAAGTAAATACTTCTGCATTTACTCTCCTGAATGAGCGGTTACTGAGATAATACCCTCCTATCACCGGTGAAGGCACAGACGCAGAGAGGCTAAGTCATGTGCTCCGCGTCCTGAACTCAGCAGCAGCTGATCCCGGATTGAAGCCCAGGTCTGTCGACTCCAGCGCCTGCGATTTTTATGACTACACTAAAACATTTTTACCCTGCGTTTCCTCACTGTGTGCCTCTGCTCCGTTGCTCCAAGAGGTGGTAATAAGGGTTTATTAATGTAAGAAAAATCAGTGATCTGTAAACTCTCAGCCCTAGAAAGTTTAAGCAGAACATTTTCTTAGCCTTTTAGAGGCTGCTGTGGGGCCAGACATAATAGTTAAACAGCTGGAAAAATCACTGTAATGACTCACCACAGCTGTAGTTTCTTTCCTACTTTTTTTTTTTATTTTGGCACTGGCTGTTTGGATTAAAACATGGAAAATGTAATGAAATCTTGTAAAGAGAAGAGTGAAAAAATGACAACAGAAGCTGAGTTCTGAAATGCACTGAGATACGATGACAGACAAAAACCATCGAGGGAGTGAGTGCAGCGGAGGCTCGCACTTCGTCTGCGGAAGAGCAGGCCCCAAAACCAAGAGGCCCTTTATGCCAAACACCCCCACACCTTTACGGAGTGTGCTGATGTGTTCAGGCGTCTGTCACCAGTTCATCCGTGTCGGCTGTGGAACCATAGGACTGAGGTTTCAGAAGAACTCTGTTTCAGATAAATTACAAATTATCCCGACACACCATTTAGGATTTGGGTGGCATTAGGAAGCTGCTTAAAGCAACACCACGAAAGAAGCTAACAATAAAAGACAACTTTGAAAAGCATCTCATTTTTCAGGCGTTCTCAGGAAGAGATCACATTGTGAGACTCCGTTATCGTTCCAGCTACGTTTTTGTGTTATCTGACAGTGACCGCATCCATGTCACACAGCACACGTTCAAGCGCGCTAGGTGATCACAGGAAACATAGTTGAGCAATTTAGTGGTGGTTACTGGTGACTCTCCTTTCTGGCCCATCCGTTTCCCCCTGGTGTCTCTGAGCTGCCAAGAGTGAGATCTAGGTCTCAGCTTCAGGTTCAACTCCACCCAGTCCCTAAGCCAATCCTGCCTAAGGCTTACAGAACATCAGGGCCTCCCTTATCTCATGGAGGTTGTGGAAAATGTCTTGTCAGTTCATAATTCCTGTTCCAAAATACCACTACTATATCCACCCACCCACGTACCCGTTATCATTGCTACACAAAAAAAAAGTCCCAAAACTCGGTGGTGCAAAGTTCTCCACTCGTTTATCTGGTTATGATTTTAGGTCCCTGCAGTGAGAGCGGGGTGTGGCAGGGATTGACTGGACGTCCTTGTGCATCCGCAGTCAGCTGGCAGCGCAGCTGGGAATGGGCTCATCTTAGGTGGCCTCACTCACCTGCCTGGTAGCCACCTGGGGCTGTTGGCTATGGCACTTCAGCTCTCTTCCATGCTCCAGGAGGCTGGGCAGGGCTCGATTTCACAGTGGAAAAAGCATTTCAAGAAGGCAAAAGCAGAAACCACAAGGGCTCGTGAGAGCTTATTCTAAAGTAATGCCCTGTCGTATTCATGTCACCTATAGCGTAAAGCAAGTCGCAAGGGCAGTCCAGATTCAGGGGTGGGAAAAGAAGCTCCGACTCCTAGTGGGAGGGGCCTCAAAGAACATGTGGACTTTTTTAACCTAACCCAGCATGCTTACAGCATTAGATGATGGCCTCTGCTCTGCATGTCTACATCTTTTTTTTTTTTTTTTTTTTTTTTTTTAAGAAATAGAGTCTCACTCTATGGCAGAGGGTGGAGCACAGTGGCAAAATCACAGCTCACTACAGTCGCATTAGAGGCTGGCCTCAAGCAATCCTCCTGCCTCAGCCTCCCAAGTAGCTGGGTCTACAGGGCACAGCACCATACCTGACTCATGTGTTAATTTCTTATAGAGACAGGATCTTGCTATGTTGCCCAGTCTGGTCTCAAACTCCTGGCCTCAAGCAATGCTCCCACCTTGGCCTCCCAAAGCACTGGGATTACAGGCATTAGCTGCAGTGCCAGGCCTCATACAGCCACATCCTGCAGCTGCGATGGTGAATCTATTCTCTGATGGACATCGGTTAATTCACCAGGTCTACCGTCCTATTCTGAGCCACAGCCTGCTGCATTCTGGTTGTCCCTTGTTCCTCAGAGCACGACTGTACCCCTAGAGCCTGGCTGGAATCTTGTTCCAAAAAGAAGCCTGTCCTGATCGTGACAAAAACACTGTGGCTGTTTTTTCTTTATCCATAAGATCAGGGCAGCTACATGTTAAAAGATTATTCATCCAACAAGTATTTACTAGGCTCCTGATACATGTCTCTAGATATTAGATACTTGAGTTTCTGATCTTTTGGAGAGATGGGAGCTATTCACAGGTAAATTGCATTGTGATGTCATAATTGTGCTACAGAAATAAGAATAACAAGCTGGTGAGCATCGAGGGCTAGGGAAGCTTGGCAAAAGATGGTATCTCTAAACTGGGTCACTAAGGGTGAATAGGAGTTTGCCAATGGGTGGTAGAAAAAGGACTTTGAAGTGAAAGAAACTGCAAAGTTACTGTGAGAAAGTAGATCAGATTTAGAAAAACCTAAGCCCGCGTTTACGTGGATGTGGAGGAGGGCGAAGGCAGGCGAGACTTGGGAGGTTGGCTAAGTCACCCGGGAACCACCTAAGCGGAGGGTTGGGTTTTTATCCCATGGGCTAGAATCCAGCTGCTAGGTGTTCCCAGACTTGGCTGATCCTCAGATAGCCGGGATGTCAGCCCAGACTAATGAATCAGGAGAGCCTTGGAGCCTGGGAGTCTGAGTTATTAAAAACTATCCCGGTTCCTCTGAGGACCAGCCATGCTGGGAGGCACGGCGTCATCTCACAGGGGAGCTCACAGAAGGGCTTAAAACAGGGAGAAGGAAGCCATGACATTGAGATTTTGGAAAAGTGAGCCCAGCGGCAATGCGGAGGTGCGTGGAAGAGTGGGGAGAATGAGAAACCAGAGGTAAGGCTGGTGCAGTGACCCCAGGAAGGCAGCAGTGGGGAGGGTCGGCACCAGGAACACCATTCTATGGGGAAGAGGGGAGTCAGGCCGAAGAGACATTTCTGTGGAAGAATCACCTGACTTTTATAGGGAAGAAGGTGAGGGAAATAAGAGAAATAAAGAATAACACTACGGTTTCCAGCTCTGAAGCCTAAGTAGACAGGAATGCCATTAGATGGAGTCCGGTGTTTAGAACTGACTTAGAGATGAATGAGGAGGCGTTTCGCCTCGGATGTGTGGAATTTGAGATATCGATAAGACACCAGGGCAGATTTGTCCACATAATTGTTGGAAATGTGGATTTGAAGCTTAAAAAGTAGGTAAAGAGCCCTAAATGTAAAGACATCCGCAGAGAGGTTAGCAGGAACAATGGCAGTAAATGAGGTGATGGGGCACCATGCAGTCCTAGTTTTCAGACTGGGGTGCACAAGAACCATCCAGAAGGCACACTCCTTGAATCTCTCCCCTGAGATTCTGATGCGAGAAGTCAGGGACGTGGCAAAGGGATGAATATTTATAAGCAGAAGTCTACAATCATATTCTTAAGAAACACAGAGGTAGACAGAACACAAGGAAACTGTGTTAATTGATCTGAGATCATTGCAGAGGGGACCAGAAAATAAGAGAGGCAAAGGAGAATCCCACAATAGGCTATTGTTGTGGACTCAGTGACCTCCCCCGCCAAATTCACATCAAAGTCCTCACCCTCAGTACCTGGGAATGTGGCTGTATTAGAAGATATGACCGTTTAAGAGGTAATTACAGCAAAATGAGGTTACATAGGGCACCAATATGATGGGTGTCCCCATATGTGCAAGAAATTTGGACACAGATATCCAGGGGGATGATTGTATGAAGATACCAGAAAAAGATGGCCATCAGCAAGCCGAGGAGAGGCCTCAGAAGAAATCAACCCTACTGACACCTTGATCTTGGACTTCCAGCCTCCAGAACCGAGAGGAAATAAGTCTAGGTTACATAACTCACCTCGTCTGTGGTACAGGGTTATGGAAGCCCTGGAAGACTGTTCAAGAAGCCGAGGTTCAAAAGTAGGAAAGGTCCACGGTGTCTCGTTCTACAAAAAGGTCAAAGACAATGAGAGCCGGGAAGAGGTAATTGTGGGTCTCATGGTCTTTGGCCTTTTTAGAGGTAATTAGCAAGCCCAGCATCTGCAGAATGACAAGGCCATAGGGAGGTGACGACTGCCAGCTGAGCACGCAGGGAGCCACAGACTCCTCTTTCTAGAAGCGTGGCAATTCTGCATGGGCTTTAGGCTGACGCCTTGAAGCAGGGCACACTGGAGGAGAAACGTTTTTAAGATGGAATAAGTGAACATATTTGAGAATAAAAAATGGGACCGTCAGGTAAGGTATATGGAAAGCTTTTTGAAAGTTTTTGTTCAAGTCTGGGGTCAATTAGAAAGGTGGAAGGAAATAGAACACTAGGGTAGACGGAGGAGAAGGAAGAAGGAGAAAAGGAAGAAGGAGGAGGAGGAGGGGTGTAAAGTACAGGAGAAAGAGGAGGTTACCTGCTTTTCCACCACAGCGAAGCAGGAAAAGACAGATGCGATGAGAAATGAATTTGACATGGAAGATTGGGCAGGGAGGAAGTGAACAGTCTGTGCTCCTGAAAATAGGCATATTCTGTTCTAGTAAAGCAAATGGTGTGGTCATCAGCTGAGAGAATTAAGGTCTGCGGGTGGGCAAATTTTTCTTTAAATTAACCGTACACATGGAGTATGCTGAATGGGAACCTGTATGCTTGCAGTGAAGTGTAATGATGGGGGATAATCTAAGTTTATCCAATTCCCCAAATAAACAGAGGGGACCTGGAGCCAACAACTTCAATCATTTTCTCATCGGTGGACTAATTGCATCTAAAATTAGTTCCAACCTGGCTGCAGAAGGAACTGTGTGGTCAACACAATGCCCACATTCGAGGGTGTGAGATGGGCATGTGACTGTGCAGCCACTTTATACAACTGAGGACAGGCCTTCCTGCATTCAGCTTCCAGCCCTTCATTGAGCTCCTTATCTATGTCAATACAGTTGCGAGTAGCAGCAAGAGAGGCAAAAATAAAGAAGATTTAGTGTAGCATCGTATGCAGGCCATAATCTAATAGGAAAAATAGAAATTGCATTTAGCATCAGTGCTGCCCTGGAGGAGGGCCGCAGAAACCCTCAGTGACTTCTTCCACTCCTGATACCCACTCACCTTGTGATAAGAGCTTTGCTCTTCGTTAGCCACTACTTATGAACTTGGCTACTTATGAACTTGGCTACTTTAATGGAGACCGCTAAAATTTTTTTACAAAGGGCTTCAAGACCAAAGTAGTGAATTCCTAACGACAGAATTTAGATCGTGTGACAAGTGAGTGCAATTCGGAGGAAACAGGTGTTGCTTGATGCCTGTTAATTAGCTTCTCCTGGTCCACGGATGTATCAGGACCCAGGGTTTGACTGACCTGTCACGTGGCCTGACAGCGCCTACAGTGGTTGAAATTGGGACCACCCAAGCGCGCCCAGGATCCACCGGCATCTTTCGCTGTCAGGGTGGCCATCCTGTCCTCGCCATGCAAAAGGCATCCCACTCCTCAGACCGACCACATTTGTAGCTGACCGATCTATTTCTTGGCAACCAGAAGACAAGCTGTTGCGTCTGCCAGCCTTCCCCACCTGTCATGTGTCTCGCTCCCCAAACAGCTGGTGAAAACCAATATCACACGGAGCGCCAGCCCCTGCTGTGGTGGTGGACTTGGCCGGGGAATTAAACACACACATGTTCATTCCGGCTCCTTCTGATTTCGCAAACACATTGTGACAAGTAGCACACCATCCTGAGCAGAGCCACAAAGCCTTTGGTTTTGATTACATGAAATGCCTCTGGTTAAAAAAGTTTTAGAAAGAGAGAGCTTTTTTTTAAGCATCATGCAGTATCAGACTGCAGATTTGGGGTGGAGCCCCGTGCACCCTGCCTGGAGGGTCTGTACGTGCCGCTCTTCAATGCTCTGAGCTGAATTCTGCCTTGAGTTAGGCCAACCCTCCTAGCAGCAGGAAGCCAGAATGGGAATCTTTTCCCAGACATAGCCCAGCAGGGCTAACATTTTCCCAGGCAGAGGAAAAATGATGATCTCCCCTCGTCTCTGGCTCCATTTATCTATAAGGCAGCTATTTGACATACTGCATTCCTCGGTTGTAAATAAATCCAATGATGTGAGCCTTCCAGGTTATAGTGTTACTGTCAAGTATCAGGTGTCATGATCCGTATCTTGATACAATAAATTTAAGACTCTAGATCTCATTGGGTCCACCTGTCAAAATAGCTGGGCTGTGCGATGAGCAGCCTGGTGGGACGGGTACCACGGCCTTAAAGAGGCAAGCAGTACAAAATCAACAGACGCTTTGTTTAGTTACCATTATTTTTAGGGTGCCTTGCAAAGAGATAAGGAAAGCAGCAAAGGGCAGACACGTGGAAGGTCTTTTTGTCACTTTCTGTGCCTAACCGTCCCACTGTTCTCTGCCGAAACACACTTAATTGGAACGTGCTTTAAGTATTCTCGACCTGTCCTGACTGCACCCGCCATCACCCCTTCCGCTCCTTAGATTTACCTTGTGGTGTCTTTATGCCAGTCCTAGAAAACCCACATGCAGGGAACACCCAGTGATTTATACATAAATGTGCAGTTAAGCCAATGTGATCCCTATTTCCATTGCATTTTCAACCTGATTGCTAAGCAAAGAAAGGAGAGGGAGACTTTGACCTTGTCTTATTTACCTTTGATTACTTTTCTTTGCCTACAGAGTAAAGTCCAAATTCCTTAACATTTAATCGACACACATTTGAGCCCTTAACATTTTTATCTTATGGTCTTAATATATCGTATAACCATATCCAAAAAAAAAAAAAAAAAAAGCATCTGTCAACAGAAGATGTGGAAGACAAACCTTAAATGTTTGCTGAAAGAACAAATAACAGAGTGAACCAGGGGTTAAAAAAGGAACATATTATTTACCTTTTTTTTTTTTTGAGTCAGGGTCTTGCTCCGTCACCCAGGCTGGAGTGCAGTGGCATGATATTAGCTCACTGCAACCTCTGCCTCATGGGTTCAAGAAATTCTCTGCGTTAAGCTCCCAAGTGGCTGGGATTATAGGCGCCCGCCACCACGCCTGGCTAATTTTTTGTGTTTTTAGTAGAGACGTGGTTTCACCATCTTGGCCAGGTTGGTCTTGAACTCTTGACCTGGTGGTCCACCCACCTCGACCTCCCAAAGTGCTGGGATTATAGGCATGAGCCACCGTGCCCAGCCTATTATTTCACTATTTGTGTGAGCGGTCTCATTCCAGAGGTAAAATATTTATTTTAGAGTAATCATAACCATGTTTAAATCCATTAAGAAACAGGCATGGAGCAGGAAAATGGAAATCAAGAGTACATTCACTGCTCAGAATGACTGGGTTGGAAAATGTGTGCTGTGAGGCAATAATGGACTTTATAACGTGAAATCCCAGAATAAGACAAACCCACCTAGTTGTGAAGACATGTTGGGGCTGTCCCCAGGAAACTTCTCAAGCGGAGAAGCAAACTATAATGTATCTGGCAGCCTGTCTCCCAAGAGAAGAGGAGAGAGGAAAGGGCCAGCTATGCCCACCCAGTTTTTTATTACATCTCACCAATCAGGGAGAGAAGCCAGTGTGTTCAGGAAAAAAATTCTCCCTGCTGGAAACAAGAGGAGCTGGGAATAAGTGTTCCTCTCCCATTATAATTCATCATGAAAGCTGTCTAACACAATACGTGATTACCTGACAAAGGACTGGTGTGGACAAGAATCTTAGGGAAGGTACCATGTTGGAGCAAGGGAACAAAATGCGCCTGAGTCTCAAAGGGAGAATTTGAATGGAGGAAGAGGCCTTCTTAGGACTGGAGGGAAGGTATTGGAACCGTGTTTGGGGAAGCCGGAAGCAAGCATCGAATTATCCAACCTGACTGCCCCTCCCCATCCCTACCTCCAGCCACACCATTCGCACTCATCCCTCCCTACACACACCTCTCACATCCCAGGCCCTGTATCTCTGGCCGCACTGGTCTGTGTGGCTGCCTGCCCTCCCACCTCATCTCTACCTGTAGGTACCCCAAAGATCCTCTTACATCCAACTCAAAGGCTGCTCCTCCAGGACGTCCCTCCAGACCTCCTTTCCACCCCTCCCCAAATGGAATTCCGTGTTCCACTCCTGGATCCTGCCTGTCTTCTCCTTCTGGAACTTAGCATATTCTGCATTGTTTCTTAGTCATTATTAAATACACCTGTCTCCCCAACAAGACCATAAAATCCGGCCAAGCACAGTGACTCAGGCCTGTACTCCCAGCTCTTTGCGAGGCTAAGGTGGGCAGATCACTTGAAGTTTGAAACCAGCCTGGCCGACATGGTGAAACCCTGTCTCTAATAAAAATACAAAATTTAGTCGGGCATGGTGGTGGGTGCCTGTAATCCCAGCTACTCTAGGAGGCTGAGGCAGGAGAATCACTTGAACCCAGAAGGCAGAGGTTGCAGTGAGCTCAGATCACACCACTGCACTCCAGCCTGAGCAACAAGAGCGAAACTCAATCTCAAAAAAAAAAGAAAAAAGACTATAAAATCCAGTAGGATAAGGAACCTGTCTTTTTATCCCTCAAAAGTCTTGGACCACCTGTGTTCAATGAATGAATTTTTAATTATAGGAATCTCAAGCATTGGAGCACTATTTGGATAAAAATTAATCTTCTTAGTTTCTGAAAAATCCTTCGTAACCACGCATCTTAAAAGAAGCAGAGAAGCTTCACCAGCCCTGCCTTGTTTGTCTTCTAATTAACAAAGAGCAAGTTAGGCCTTTAAAAAAACTACAGGCTGGGTTCCCAGACTGAACTGCTGTCACTGTCTCTAGCTCAAATGGTGGAATTAACTCAGGTGTCCTTAAGGGTGGGTTTTTAGGCATAGGAAAAACTATTTATGGTTACTTTGGACTTTAAAATCATTATGATTTATTGAAGTTACTTTCAAAACTCTACGGTTTAACTAAGATTTTTTTACTTAATTTATAATTTAATAAAGATCTTTAAAGATTTATAATCTTACGTATCTTAATTACTTAGAACATATTATTTATAATATGATAAATTTAACAACCATTCATAAGGAATTTTCTACGTCATTAATTGCTTTAAACTGCACACCTAAATGTAATCTATTTGATTTACCTTATCTTCCTCAACTGCCTTTTAGAACTAGAAGCTTTCTAAAATATGTTTGTATAAATGAAATCAATTTAACGCATATGTTTGACCAATTTTAGATTTTATGAATATACAATTTTAGATTTTATTAATAACACTGTTTACACAATTAGTAAACTTAGAACTTTTGACTTAAAAGCACAGTAATGTCAACTATATTTTAAATTTGAATCACGAGGCCTATTTGTTAGATATCTTGATTTGGCCACTATTTAAATTGCCCAAACATGTACAAATAGATTATTCTTAAATAGAATATTGTGGGTCAGGTTTACTTAATTATTTCTATCACTATGATCTTTATCCCAAGGGTTGAACGGTGTTTAAGGATTTCCAAATAGCTGGGGGTTTCCATCTTATTCCAATTTAGTTGACCAAGATTAATTATTAACCAGAGAAATGTGGGGCTAAGGAGCAGGATCCTATTCTTACCCAAGAAACTGACAAACCATGTGAAATCTTCGTCACTGCATCAGTGAATTTATAACACAATACAGAAGAACAGGCCTCGCAGCCAACAACCCTGGACTCAAATTCCATTTTACTTAATTTTTCCCTCAGATTTGAGCTGATTTCATCCCTTTTCAGACACAGTTAACTTCCTTCTCTGCTTCTTTGGGCTGTATCATCTGATTTCAGCAGACTAGATTCAAGAATATATTTTCCTTTTATATGAAGACCCCCTCCACTTTTTTTTCACTGCAGCCTTGATGTCCTGGGCTTACGCGATCCTCCCAACTCAGCCTCCCAAGTAGCTGGGACCACAGGCACATGCCACCACACCTAAGTTCTGAGAACTTTTTGTAGGGATGGGGGTGTCCCTCTGTTGGCCAGGCTGTCAAACGCCTAGGCTTCAGCAGTCCTCCTGCCTCAGTCTCCCAGAGTGCTAGGACTACAGTGTGAGGATTAACATGCCTTGCCCCCAATTCTTAAAGATAGTTATATGACACCCCCTTGGGTTCTGCATCTCTCTCCTGGCTTTGTGAAACTCTTTAGTTGTAATATTAAAATCGCGCTATTAAAGACAAACATGTGGAAAAGACGTCTTACAGTGCAGCTCCTGACCTTACACAAACTGGACTCCCACTTTGAATACTCCTGATGTTCCCTCCCTTGCTCTGCTTTTCCCGCAGCACCTACCACCTTCAAACACGATGTAATGTAAAGTCACTTTCTTATTAAATTTTCTCCCCTCCAACTGGAATATGAGCTCCATGAGGACAGGGAGTTTTGCTGTCTTGTCCAACGATATATCCTTGTGCCTAGAACAGTGCTTGACAGTTATTAGGCACTCAACAAAGATGGTAGTTGAATCACTGATCATGAGAGAAATGCAAATCAAAAGCACAGTGAGATACCGCCTTATGCCAGTCAGAATGGTGATTATTAAAAAGTCAAGAAAAAGCAGATGCTGCCGAGGCTGCAGAGAAAGAGGAATGCCTCTACACTGTAAGTTCAACCATTGTGGGAGACAGTGTGGCGATTCCTCAGAGCTCTAGAAGCAGAAATACCATTTTACCCCGCAATCTCATTACTGTATATATACCCAAAGGAATATAAATCATTCTATTATAAAGATACATGCATGCTATGTCCACTGTGACACAATTCACAATAGCAAAGGCATAAAATCAACCCGAATGCCCATCAATGATAGACTGCATAAATAAAATATGGTACATATAGACCAGGGAATACTATGTAGCCATGAAAAGGAATGGAATCATGTCCTTTGCAAGGACATGGCTGAAGATGAAAGCCATTATTCTCAGCAAAGTAATGCAGGAACAGAAAACCAAATACCACATGTTCTCACTTATAAGTGGGAACTGGACAATGAGAACACATGGAAACAAGTGGGGGGGAACAACGCACACTGGGACCTGTTGGGGAGGGGTGGGGAAAGGGGAGCATCACGAAGAATAGCTAATGGGTGCTCGGCTTAATACCTAGGTAATGAGTTGGTGCATGCAGCAAACACGTTTACCCATGTAATGAACCTGCACAGCCTGCACATGTACCCTGGAAATTAAAAGCTGATGGGGAAAAAAAAGAAAAAAGAAAAAAACATATATATTAAAGCAATGAAAAAAGAAAAGCCAGTTAACGCATTTTTTAAAAAATTAATTTTGTCTCTTAAAGTGGCCAACGTCTAAAATATACTGTTGTTTTCTTAAAATAGAAATACAAAAGCTTCACTACCAGGAAATCAATAAAAGCCCAAAGCCTGATGTGTAAACATCTTAAATATGTTATTTCTATCGCACAGATATTGTTCAAAGCTTTGAGCCCGCTAGTCGTGTGAAACAGAGCCAAGAGGAAAAAAAAAGAAGGTCCAACTACAAGTTGGATTGGCTATGTAATTCGCAGGGCCCATTGTCAAATGAAAACACAAAGCCCTGGTCCAAAAGTTGTGAAGAATTTCAACCTGGTAACAGCGGAGTCTTAGACCAGGCATGAGCACCATCTAACTAAACACAGGGCCCTGTGCAAAAACACAAACCACACACCCATGAAGCCGGCCCTGAATGTGAGTGTGTATATGTGAGTGTGGCGGCACATGGTGCATGGAAGGCCAATCGTGTTTGTGTACCTCCTAACCTCCTTGGTTGTAAACCTGTGGACAGGGTTTGCATATTCTTCGTCTTTCTACCTCCAGCACTTAGCACAGTGCCTGGCAACAAACCAATAGGTGCTTGCTGAATGCGCATGGAAACGGTTATAAAAGAATGCTCTGACGAAGAGCGTTTCAAATTCAGAATACACTTTTAGCCTCTGTTATCCCATGGATGGATTACAGGCATCACTGCAGGTACAAGGTACTTTCAGTATTCATGTCTTATCTGGGAATCCTTGGGTCTGGAATTATTCTCTAAAACATCCATTAAAGAGCCATTAGCTATTCTTAGAGCACCTCTTCTTTCACAGAGACAAATGCCACCAAGCAAGAGCGAGGAACCAGACATCAGTTATGGCAAATGTATCCCACGTCACATCATGGGAACCTAGCTCACAGGCACTGCCAATGAAAACTGCAGAAATAGATCAACTGCAGACAGTTACACAGGGGGCCCGCAGGCCACGTTGATTCTCAGTGAATAAATTACATGTAAATTGTAAGCACATGTTTTCATCAAATAAGTACTTGTGAAGGTAAATTTTAGCTTATGCCATATGCATGATTTGGTTGCATTGGTACCGTATGAATAAGTATTTCCATAAAGATACTTTGTGAACCAGCCAGGAAAGCTAAATAATTGTTACTAATATTTAGTTTTGTTCTTAAACACAAGCTCGGTAAGATCTCTTTCTTTTTTTTCTTTTTTTTGAGACGGAGTTTCGCTCTTGTTACCCAGGCTGGAGTGCAATGGCGCGATCTCGGCTCACCGCAACCTCCGCCTCCTGGGTTCAGGCAATTCTCCTGCCTCAGCCTCCTGAGTGGCTGGGATTACAGGCACGCGCCACCATGCCCAGCTAATTTTTTGTATTTTTAGTAGAGACAGGGTTTCACCATGTTGACCAGGATGGTCTCGATCTCTTGACCTCGTGATCCACCCGCCTCGGCCTCCCACAGTGCTGGGATTACAGGCGTGAGCCGCCGCGCCCGGCCTAATTTTTTGTATTTTTAGTAGAGACGGGGTTTCACCGTGTTGACCAGGATGGTCTCGATCTCTCGACCTCGTGATCCACCGCCTCGGCCTCCCACAGTGCTGGGATTACAGGCGTGAGCCACCGCGCCTGGCCGAGATCTCTTTCTGTTGACATTATATCCTCTATATCCCTAAAATCATCTAAATCATTTCATTACAGAAATAATCAGTAAGGAATTTAAAACTAAGCTGGAAAGGCCTGAAATGGAATGGATGGAGCAGAGCGATGCTGTTCCCCACGGTCAGAAGGAGAGGAAGGTCTTGCCACACCAAGGGCGGGTCTGGGTGACTGAGAGGACACAACCTGACGAGTGAAGATACAGTCAAGACAGAAAAATAAAGTCAGGAAAGCCAGTGCTGCTGGGGAAACACACATGCAAAGCACAACTCACAGTTCTGGAAAAACCCCAATATTTTCTGTGATTTGCAGTTAACCGTTTGACAGTTTACCTAAGGCCAGTAAGTCTCAGGGAAGAGCGTGTCCACGCGTGCGTCCTCAGTGAGTTCTAGAATTCTTCCCTCTTCCATTCCCCGAATTTGTATCAGGCTAATGTCTGAGCAGGGGAGCGTACAGCAGGCAACACACACAGAGAGGCCCAGCGAGGGAAGTCTGGGCATCATTCCCTGTTGTCTCTAAGGCAGCACCATAGAAGAGGTAAGCACAGACCACAGTGGGTGAGATGCAATTTTTTAAAAACATCTCCAGGGGATAGGGAAAAGCCAGACGGAGCCTCTTAGCCTCCCGGAACACAATGGCATCCAGGAGGTACTTCTTTCTCCCATCTCTGCAGTAGCCAGGGAGGACCAGCAGACCCAGCGCTGCTGGAGCAGAAGACGGGTCTTGCTGAAGGTGTGTAAAACAGAAGATTGCAGCAAACACAGCGGCATCCTGGGAGGGGGCCAGGGAGTCCACTCTGCTCAGCGGGCTCGGGGGTCCAGAGCGAGCTGCTAGATGTCCTCATAAGTCTGTTTCCTTGCCTGTAAGGTGGATCAGAAGCTTTCTGCACCATCTTCACTTACTTAATGAACATGATGGTTTGTCTGCAGTTTTCTAGTAAATACAAAGGGTAGTTAGGTTTTTCTTTTGAAGATAAAGTGTTTTCATAAAACACAAGGGAAAAACTGCACTCCGGTTGCTGGAAGGATGCTGCCTTAAATCATTTGCAAATCCTAAATAAAGAAAGAATGCTTTCTAAAATGTCTTTCAGAACAAAATGGAAATAAAAATACAAAAAGTAGGGGATTCACAAATAAAGTCAAGCAAGATTTGAGAAAAAAAAAAATCAAAGACTCAACATAACGCAGGGAAATTTTTGGCAAAGAGAAGAAAACGTGGAAGGACTCTGTCTCTTTTACAACCCAGCCCTAGGCTAGATATGAAAATCCGGTAATGATAAATGAGGCTAACCCAGTAAGTGGGTGTATGTACACCTGACATTTGTATCAGTAGGCTACACACTAGACACAAATTATCCAGACTATAGCTCTGCAAAGGCTAGTTAGAAAAAAGATCAAAGCCTATTTGAAGTGAAAGAATTGTAATTTTAAAATTAACGGAAAGGATAACAGATTAAATTGCATAGTTCCTGTTGCCCACTATGATAAACCTTCAAAGTCCTCATTACCCTTTCTTCTAAAATCAACAACCAGGACAACAAAAGAGAGGGAGTGGGTGGTGGGTTGGCCCTGTCTTTACCGGGGGAAGGGAAGTCTAGTGGGAATTTAGAAGGAAGCCACTTCTGGATTTTCTGGCCCTACAAGGATGCAAATCACTTCACATTTTTACCCCTAATACATTTACTTAATTGCCCAAATGAGGGATCGCTATGCTTGCCAAAGCTACAAAACAAAGCCTCTGCATTCCACTCCATAAACAACTGGAATTCAGGAAAATAAATGAATCCATCTCAATTGTCCCACAGTTCCCAGCCCCCTTGGGAGTTCTTCCTTTACTCAATGTTATATCCTTTATAGATACCAGGGCAATGAGTTCCCATAGTTAAAACAGGGTAGGTATCTGATGAGTGAACACAAGAGCCAAAGAAGAAAAGAATGTGGGAAGCGAAGAGAAACTCGTGGACGCTGATGATGGGTAACGGGAACATTTAAATCCATTCTCTGGCTTCCCCTCAACAGGTGTCCAGTCTTGCCAACCTCTCCAGCCCTTCTCTGATACCCCAAATTTCTGGGCTCTTCCATCAAGGAGAGGTTGGCCAAAAGAACGATGCTTAAACACATCCATTTTATGCTGTTTAAGAAAAATTGTCAAAATGGATAAAAAATTGTTTCTGATCTGAGGCTGAATAAGGAATGTAGGCCTTCTTTGTTCCTTTAATTATCAGTTTCATGTCGCTAAAATATGGTCAAAGAAATGGTTGTGGCATAATGAACCATCTTTGGTGCCTCTGCCTGCCACCTCACATTGTCAACGGCATCACAGCAAAACATACGAAATCTTGCGCTCCGACTATTTGGTTTTTTCCTACTTCCTCTATAATTTAGTTTGTATGATTTCCCCACAGACCCTCTCCTTTAGTTTTACTCCAGCCAAGACCCTAAAATGTTTTTCTCATAACCCCCTCTCCCCTTTGCCTCTCCAATGCCATTTAAATGCTACCTGTGATTTCATGACTCACACATTCCTTCCTCTGACTTTCTGTAGCTTTTCAAGAAACACAGCTCAACCCTTACCACGTGCTGCTGCTCCGGAGTTTCCTCCAGTGATCTAATAAGTCGTTGTTTTGCCTATGCTTGAATACAGAGCTCAAGCTTACTTGCTAATCTATTAAAAACATACATCAGTCTCTGTTGTCTAAGAGGAATATTCTCAGTGTTATAATTTGTCCCATATCATCTTGGTTCTCTCCAGCAAAAATAGCAACCAAGGCCGCCATAGCTTTCTTCGTTTTTGCATCCATAAAACTCTGTGACCCAGCACTCTTCCGTTAAAAGAAGCAGTTACGTTTCTCACCTAATTGGGATCCTCTCTCTTGAACAAAAATTGTACAACATTCTTGCATCCAGCACCATTTCACTTTACTTTTGTCATTTTTCATTCGTTTGCATATTTATATGCTCAACAAACACTTAATAAACACCTGTGTGGAAGACACTTTTTAAAGTCATTTCTCTCTTTTTTTTTCTGGAGAATGTCTATACACTGAAAATAATTTCATCTGATAGATGTTGCATAAACACATAGGTACAAATGACGGAGAGGCCACAGCAAACGACAGCTCTGAATCTTCCGTGTGGTTCCAGGAAGGAGCTCACTGCTTCAAACTTCACACACTGTGAGTTTACAGCCACACTGCCTCAGTCCACATTGCTGCCTGACATCACCAGTGTCTACAGAAGAAGATCTCATGACAGTGTGTTGACAAAATATGCTCAATTAGCATTGATTAGGTCCGTTCCGTGTTTGTTTCCATTTGTGTCTGTCTTTTGATGTCTAGAAAAACACCTCTTGTTAACCAAATCACCCTGTTTGAAAGAAACTCCCTCTGATTTGGAGCCTTGCATGGCCAGACTTGCTTCCTCTTCTTTCACTCGTCTGGTCTCTAACTTCAAGGCAGCAGATTTCAAGGGATTGACCAGAGAAGGGAAGAAAGGAAGCAAACCTGGGACTGTCTCCTCTGCTCCTGGATGCTGCTCGAATGGCTTCTTGGTCCATTAGTATGTTTGATTTCTGTTTTAAGTCTTCATCTTCTCTCTCTCACCAACCACTTCGCTGATTATTTGAGGATGGAGCTGCAGTTTTTACAAGGAGTAATTTCACCTGACACTTTTATGATCATTGAGAATCTAGCCCTGGAGGAGTGAAGTCAGGTAACCTGAGCTCCAGACTCGACTGTCAAAAATTAGCAAAACGCAACAGGTGAATATTACCATTACATGTCATTTAATCATCAAATTAATTTTTCTCTTTTTACAACAAAATCAAACAAAAGAGAAAACAAGAAATTGAGATGATGTATAGACAGACATACAACAGTTTAAAAAAGGAACACGAATAAGGAAAATGTAAGAAAAGATGAACAAAATTAACAATATACAAAATGTATAACTATGATACCAGTTTTTAATCAGTTCCTGAGATTTCTAACAATCAAAGCAAGAAATATTACTTAGAGTTTAGTTTTTCAACTCTCTTATCTGTAAAGTTGGAACAAAAACATATACCGAAATTATTAGGTGATCATGGATGTAAACATTTCTTACCTAGCGTGTAATACTAACTAACCATTCAAAAATTAAATTTGAATTTAAATATTTCTTGAGCACCTGCTATACAGCAAAGCCACTTGAAAAGTTTTAACTTCTACGTAATGTCAAAATGTTATTTTGTTAACTTGTATATTAGAGCTATAATATGTTAATATATTTATTGCCTCTAATTATTTCATCACCAGCAATGGCTAGTAAGCAGATCTCAGTACGATTTTTATTTTTCTGTGAAGAATTTGGAATCTTTAAAATCACCTTCACTATTTCTTTAAATCTAGGAAAAATTTGTTCCAATAGGTCTTATACAGCAAAAACATGTAATTTTTAATGTAGCCTTCAATGATATCACATATTTCTAGTTCATATTTTATAAAAGTTGGAATAGGTTGTATTTTGCCAGTAGTTTTTCTTAATGAATAATTACCAATTAATCATTTGATTATTCAATACACACATACAAGAAACACACCTACACAAAATATACACCTACACATGCGTACATACACACGCATACACACACAAACACACAGCAATGGCTAGAACTGATCATTAACATTTTCAAAGATGAAGAAATAAAAGTTTGAGATGACTGAGTTTATTTACAGCGCACCCACGTCGTACAAATGCAGAGGAAACTGCGTTGCATATCACTCATCAACCTTACTATAGCTTGCCTTTTTTTGTGGTTTAATCTACACATGGCAAACATTTTGTCTTTGTTACTTTCCTGGATTTTCACATGTTCTGAACTTAGACAGCTGGGCATTACTCTATCAGATCCTGTCATGCTTTGAAAAGAAACTTCCACAGTCCATCGTGAAAGCTTAAACTATTTCTCACTATAGTATATAATTTTTAATATTTTGGGAGAGATCACAGCTTCGGAAAAGTCTGAAAGGGGTGATTGTTAGACCTAGAAATTGTACCTTTGCTGCTGGGAAGTGAGGGAGGCCGCATAATCTTCCTTTCAGCATGCTTCTAAGAATGTCGCTAATGCGCTTTGGTAATGTCTTTTAGTGCTGCACTGTTCCCCTCTCCACTGGCCCCAAGAGTGTTTGACTCTGTCTAATAAGCATGAGACAGTAACAATCACACCAGATTGTCCATCTGTAATTTGAGATTCCTGGAAGAAAAGTAATACACAGTAGCTTATGTTGGACTTAAATAGCTGACTTTCTTTTAGAGTGTTGGTGACGGAAATGTTTCTCATGCCCTGTCTGAATAGCATGTCCAAAGACTCAGGCTTCACAGCCAGGCAAGTGTGAGGGCAAACCCTGGGACTTGTTAATAGTCAGAACCTGGGCAAAGAATTTAACCACATTGCACCTAAACTTCCCCGTTTAAAAAATTAACATAATGCTACCTAACCCACAGGATGTATTTGAAAGTGACTGACCCAAAACAGGCTCTAAAAATAGTAGTTTAATTTTTTCAATTCATTATTCATGGTACCAAAACAATTATTGCAGGGAAAATGTCTTGTAGGGACAAAGATATGATTTTACTGTTAATTAAATTGTTAATTTCAGTTAAATAATTTAATTTAATTTTTACTCTTCAATTGTCTGCTTTGGTAAATTAACAAGAGTCTTAGAAAAGGTTAAGAGGTTTTCAAACTAAAAGCGTCTTTTTATTGATCGAAATATTTGTAGTCATTAATAATAGCATCTTGATCAGTTCTAGATTTTTGCCCAATAGAAAAGTAACCAGTTATTTATTGAACAAGAAATTAAAAAGGAAATGTAAACCCCTTACTAATTTTTGAGCAGTTTCCAGCTGTTGGTGTGGAATAAACATCACAGAATGTTTAAGCCCACCCCCAGCAATACATCACCAAAACATAGATTATTTTGGCAACACAGGCAATGTTTGTGAATTGAGTACACGTGATAGCTTTGACTAGGTTTTGTTTCTGCTACATCTGCTTCTATGTAAGAGACAGCTCCTGTGCATTTGAGTGTCCATGACATTTCATCTGAAATCTGGCGGGGTGAAAGCACCAGCAGCTGCAGCCAGCTTCAGACAGAGTGGGACTGCTGTTGACAGCACGACAGCGCTGGCTTCTCGCTTACCTGGAATTTAGTGGTTCCAAGTGGTTGCATTTTTCCCCCAGACTTGAGTCAGTAGTCTCATGAGTAGACACAGAAAATTACAGAGTCACATATTCACAAAAACTGACAAGGCTCCTCTTTCAAACGTTATCCACTCCTTTGATAAGTGACTGGCAGGTGTTAGGCTTGATTTATGCTAAAAATCAATTCCATTGTTGTAAACCAATCTATTTGATACAGATATTGACAACTGCACAAAGTCAAGTACCCCTTTGGGCAGGTCATTAGCTGTTTCTGTATCCTACTAAATGCTCAAACAGTAAACAAAGTTTGTCAAATAATCGTTTTACAAGAAACTTTCTTGTAGAGATATAGTCCTAGTCAAACTGCAGATGCAGTGTAAGGACAGACGTGGAGTTACTATCAGAAATGAAAAAGGAATGTAAAAACCTGTGACTATTATTCTTAGGAAGTAAAGGATCCAGTTTAAGATGTTTACCCCAGATACCATGGAAAGAAGCAAACAGTCACAAGAAAAACCTGACTCCAAGATCATCACGATTCAGCAATGTGTCTGGGAAAGCGCACCATTACCATGCAAAAATTCAAACCGTTATAGACATTTCTATAACCCCGTCTTGCATATTTTGTTTACTGAAAAAGTGGAGTTCTTTTTTCCCCCCATTTCTGTTATTTAGATTGAGTTTCCTTTAAGAAAAAAAGGACAGAAGATTAAAATTTTTATATATTTCTTTCTTAATTTCATTTAAATCTTTAGAATTCAACCCATCATACATCGTAAAGCTTCAAACTCACTTATTATTTCATTCACATTTATATCATAGTTTTCACTAGTTTGCTCTCTAACCACACAAATGCAAATTGTCCTGAGTTACTGCGTCTTTCTAGTCTATTAGCTTGAACGAGCACAGCTTTTTCTACCCCAAATTTTCTCTCAGTATGACTTTCCAGCCAGGCAAGATGGCTCACATCTGTAATCCCCACACTTTGGGATGTCAAGGTGGGCGGATGCTTGAAGCCAGGTGTTCAACACCAGCCAGGGCAACATAGTAAAAGCTTGTCTCTACACAAAGTAATAATTTAAAAAAAAAATAGCCTGTAATTGAGCACTTTGGGAGACTGAGGCAGAAAGATCACTTAAGGCCAGGCGTTTGAGACCAGCCTGGGCAACATAGTGAGACCCCATCTCTACAAAAATAAAAAAATGATCTGGGTGTACACGCACGCCTGTGGTCCCAGCTACTCAGGATGCATAGGTGCGAGGATCGCTTGAGCCCAGAAGGTTGAGGCTGCAGTGAGCTGTGATCCCACCACTGTACTCCACCCTGGATGACAGAGCAAGATCCAGTGTCAAAAATAAATAAATAATATATAAAAATAGTAATATTTTCAAGCACCTCATGTATTATTAGCAGCTCTCCAATGCTAATGACACCAGACTGACTGAGGAAGGCCGTGGCGTGAAATTGACTCAGTTTAGAAGGAGGAGCCAGAACACGTGGGTATACAGCACATGCTCCGTCACCTCCAGTGGCGTCTGGGTGAAAATACCCCACCAGCAACACACTGGCCAGCAGGAGCTACCTGTCCAAAGAGTTCATTGTCAACTGTATCATGTAAAAGGAAGGCCGACCCCAGGGAGTCCCAAGGGACATGTCAGAGGTCTTACACTCAGCCTCCCACTTCATACAAACAGAAAGCAAGACCTGGAGAGGTGTGGGATCAGACCAACCCGACTCCGTATTCTGTCCCCAGCAGGACCTACTTTAAGCAAAATGGAAGCTCTTGGAGGTGACACTCTGACCTGAGAAGCTTACCCAGCGCATGAAATTCTCAAGACTGCCAGGATTGGAAGTGTGTGCAGACAACTGTTAGTTGCGCACCAAGCAGACATTCCTCCACCTGCTTCTGAATCCTGGGCCTCAGTTCAGCTCTGTGTCGCATGGCCATGTGCTTCAGGGAAGACAGACTTTCAATGAGCCATGGAGTGATGTCTAAAGGGCCAAAGTTGCAGTTCTGGAGGCACAAGATTTCTGCTAGGTCTTTGATTCTTTTTCTTCTCTCTCTCTCTCTTTTTTTTTT
>NW_022437051.1:1162233-1215755 GCF_009761245.1 Sapajus apella
TTTTTTTTTTTTTTTTTTTTTTTTCATTTTTAGAGACAGAGTCTCATTCTGTCACCCAGGCTGGAGTGCAGTAGCATGATCATAGCTCACTGCAGCCTCAAACTCCTGGCTCAAGCAGTCCTCCTGCCTCAGTTTCCTGAGTAGCAGAGACTAGAGGTGCATGTCACCATGCCTGGATTTTTTTTTTTTTCTTGTAAAGATGGGGTCTTACTATGTTACCCTGGCTGGTCTTGAACTCCTGGCCTCAAGTGATCCTTCTGCCTCAGCCTCCCAAAGTGCTAACTTTACAGGCATGAGTCACTGCATCTGGCCCCTTTTTCTTTCTTAAAGGTGGAACATGAAAAGGGATGAGCTCCCTTCCCTCCTCTGCCCTTAGGGCAAGGTTGTATGATGACAGGACACTTTGAGCTGCCCCTGGCCACATTGCAACTGTGAAAAAGCGGGTCTGAGAGTGGCAGAGGGAAAGGACGGGGAAAAGCTTCAGGTAGTGCTGTCGAGTCACAGAACCAAATTCTCCAGCTTCCTATGAGACAGGATAACTTTCCCTGACTCTTAAGTCTCTGGAGTTGAGTTTTCTGTTGTTCACATCTGAATATATGATGATACAAAGTATTTCAAACACTGTGTTCTCTCATGAGACCAACTATTCAATCATGTGCCCAATTTTGACATTGAAAACCTATACGTGGTCACTATGATTGGTGACATGGCTAAGAAAGTCAAACTTCTAGTCTTTGTCTTATGACGCTGGAACTACCATGGGATTCACAGGATCCCACAGCTTCATGTGGGACCTACAGTAATAAACCTACACGTGCTCCCTCCATGAAGAGTGAGCATATTTTCTATGATTGGGACATCCGACCAACAGGCATTCCCAAACTGAAGTATGGAGTTGCAGATTCAGCCGGCCAACGTTAGGAAAACTGAGGAGCCAGGTGCATTTCACACATTACCGGCTTCCCAATGACCCTGCCAGCACCCTAGTACCACCTACCGGACTCACTTATCAATCGCCAATTCTCATGCCACAATTAATAGAACGCTGCCTCCTTCTTTTCTGATAAGGGTACAATTTCAATCTATTGGGTTTTATGGAAAGATTGACGCACGAAGACGCAATACACAAACATCCTGGAAAGAGGAAGTCGGGAAGATATTTGGGGCCTGGGACCCTCCCGGTACTCCTCAGCTCCCCTCACTAGATAAGAGCTGCTCAATGTAGAATGCAGGAACCCAGGGGAGGGTGTGGGTGCTGCCCCCGCCTGACCTTGGCCCAGAGGGAGAAGCCCCCAGGAACATTGGAACACCCACGTCGTTCAAATGAAATCTGTACATCTGCAGTGAGCCTTCTTCTTTTGCCTAAGGTCAACTGAAAACATGATAAAATTAACTGTTGTTTGGGTGATTTCTTAAAATTCTGGTATGTGAATAATCAAACTGGATCAATCCACTTTAAAATAATCAGCTCAATCCTGTCATGGACTGACTCCTTCAGTTTAACGTATGCCACTAGAGAAAACAATGGAATTCTAACTTATGGTTTTTATGTTTAGTAAATATGAACTATTTCAACTATTGGAAAAGTAAATATATTTTTCACGGAATTACCTAGATAACAGCCTGTTAGATCTCTATTTCTCTACACTCTGCCAGTTTCGACAGGGCCAAAGGGGAAGATAAATATGACATTTTTAGCAAAATAATTTTACCATGTAAACAAAGCAGATATACGGCCAACTTTTTAAAATTCTGTGCTGTAGATGTATTTCTACAATATCAGCAAAATAGAATATTTCTTGGGATCTTTCATGGCTAGAGAATATTTTGCACAGTCCCTGTCAAGAGGCCACATACTGATGTGTTATAACACACTTCTGGAGTGTAGACCTGAAACGTGAGATAAAATACTGAATTTAAGTTCAAGTCTTGTAGCCCCAGACAGAGCTGATAAGATTTGCACTGAAGGATTCTCATCAGCCTCCACGTTCCTCAGGGAGGCTGAAAGATGTCCAGGAAAAAATAAGGTGAGAAGGATTCTTCTTTCTTTTTTAATAGGATTTCCCCAAACCTGAAATCAACCCAAATACTTAATGTTAAAAATTCAAATTTATTCAGCAACAAGGAAGAAAGGAATGAAAAGGCAGCTGGTGCAATGCAGAGATCCTACGCTGAGAAGGTTCTGTTTCCAATTCTGTCACTCACCCACTGGGGCTCTTAAGGAAGTCATGCCCGGGCTCCATTTCTTCAATTCGGAGGTGGACAGGGTGCCCTTTTGCTTGCCTCCTACGTCTATCACGTGGTAATAGCACTCAGTGGCCTGGTGGGAAGGTACAAAAATGTGTGTGTAGGCCGGGCGCAGTGGCTCATGCCTATAATCCCAGCACTTTGGGAGGCCGAGGATCACTTGAGGTCAGGAGTTCAAGACCAGCCTGACCAGCATGGTGAAACACCGTCTCTACTAAAAATATGAAAAATTAACCAGGCATGGTGGTGGGCACTTGTAATCCCAGCTACTCAGGAGGCCGAGGCAGGAGAATTGCTTGAACTCGGGAAGCAGAGGTTGCAGTGAGCCAAGATAGTGCCACTGCACACCAGCCTGGGCGACAGAAGTGAGACTCTGTCTCAAAAAAAAAAAAAAAAAAAGTGTGCATAACTCTATAAAATGCTTCAAAATACCTTAAGGTCAACTCTAAAATTACCGAGGTCAATCTAGGCAATTTTTAAAGAAAATCTCAAGTCCATCATTCGCATGATCTTCAATATCATCTTCTTCAGTGTGGTTCCCACCAGCTTTTAGACCTGATTATCCTCTGGCATCATCTACCGCAAAGAAGACATAGCCCCATAGTTCACCCACTGGCTCAAGGCAGAAATAAGGAGGAAGCCATGACACCTCTCTTTCCCCGCCCTCCTCTTATGCTTGGTGGCCAGCCTTCCTGCCTTTCTCAACTCCACTGTCTGCACTTGAACTTCAGCACCTTGAGGCTCGAATCCAGTCTGACTTTTCCCCAAACTACGCACTCTACCACCACCAAAAGGACTCTTTTTATCCCTTGTTACAAAATTAACTTTATTTATTGAGGTAATACGCTCTTAATGTGCTGTCATTGTGTAACGCAGGATACAAAGATAATTATTTGGAAAACAACAAAGAAACAAATACACACTTTCTGATGTTTCAGGTTCACTGCAATGACTATGGAAGAGAAATCAACAAATTATTATGAGAATTTGGAAGAGATCGATTTGGGAAAGCAGGAAAAAATTCATGGGAGACACAACAGCTGAATCGGATGACAAATCAGTGAGCCCCACCCCGAATCAACTTATCCAGAGTATTAGGAGGGTGTGGCCCAGCCAGCCAAATTGTAAAGAACCTCTTCAGGCAATTTTTTTTGTTGCTGAGACAGAGTCTTCGCTCTGTCCCCCAGGCTGGAGTGCAGTGGCAGGATCTGAGCTCACTGCAACCTCCGCCTCCCAGGTTCAAGTGATTCTCCTGCCTCAGCCTCCCGGGTAGCTAAGAATACATGTGCCATCATAACCGGCTAGTTTTTGTATTTGGAGGCGAGACGGAGTTTATTCATGTTGGCCAGGCTGATCTCAAACTCCTGACCTCAGGTGATCTGCCCACGTCGGCCTCCCAAAGTGCTGGGATTATAGGCGTGAGCCACCGTGCCCAGCCCAGGCAATCACTATGCATTCTAATGGTTGAAGACCACAATCTAAGTGATGGCACTTCTGTGTGTGATATTTTATTAAGTAAAATTTTGACAGAGGAAAAGGGAGTGCAGAACCACAGTTTAGTGGGAAACCCACCTAAAGACAGGAACACGTGAGGTTTTCTATTTTTGAGGGCCTATAACCATCAGACTAGATTAAAACTTTTTAAATTGACAATGTATAGCCATAACAGCGTTTTCATCAGAGCATAATTGAAGATAATTCCTTCAATTATCTTCATTCTCAGCATAAGCAAGTACAACTAGAGGGAACCTCGCTCTTTCACCCAGCCGATGCTTTCTCCTTCCTGACGTCCAGGACAGAGCCCCTTCCTCAGAGACGCATCCCCGTCCTCCCTGACCACTCAGATCCTTCTGTGATGGGTCCTTGATGGGTCCTCAAAGACTGCTCTCCTTTGCAGCACTTGCTCCATGTGGAATTCTACCCGTATTTTTGTGGTAGAATGACACATGCAATTCTACATGTGGTAGAATATTCCGTGTATTTCTGTCACCCCAATGAGACCGCAAGCTCCCTAAAGGCTGAGACCACATCCACTTCTGTTCACTTTCGTAGCCCTAGCAGCTAGCCCAATGTTCAACATATTTCAAGTGTTCAGCAAAGACTAACAGGGTGAACGTTGAGTGCTATATTACAAAGGTGCCTTTGCTAAGCCCAAGACATTCTCAGAGTGATCTGTGGATCGCTGTTCGGTGTTAATCATGCAACAAATCCTTACAACTGCTAAGCAGTATTCTGGGCAACAGGGATCTAGTGATGACCATAAGCTGTGTCCCTTGCCCCCCGCTACCTGTATTCTAGTGCCTGCTGGAAACTGATGGTTGCATTTGGACCAGTCAGGTAAGCAAGACTGCGGGACTTCCAGCACTAATGAGCTCTAGAATCTTGGACCAGCTGCCCAACCTCTTCACCTTCTGTTTCTTCTTTAACTTGAGAAAGTCAGATAAGACGATCTCTGTTTGCTTCTGTCAATTTTGTTATTAGTACTTTCTGAATGACAAGGTTCTGCAAGTGTTGTTGATATAAAGTAATAGCTTAGCAAAAATGCTTATCAGCGACTCACTAAAAGCTTGGCATTCTCTGACTCCCAAATACTTAATGAGTTGATTCTCTTGAGTCTTACAGTGGCAGTAGTATGACTCTTGAACCAAAAATCTTTAAAAACTACTGCCCTACAAACTTCTGTCTAAGGAAGACAAGCCTCCTCATTTGTCCCCTAATAAGGGACAAATGAACAAGTACGTAAGGTAAGAAATAAAATTAAACGTGTTATTTCCTTCAACCAAAGAAAAATTTACATAGTGTTTGGTGAGGGAAGAATTAATCATGAAAAACATTTCATCAAAAATTTAGGAATGATGTTATAGTGAAAGAGGGGAAAAAAATCACCCAAAACCATCTCGTAGATTGTTATGAAATTTTAAAATGACGCAAAAAACGTTTTCCTTCTGTATCATGTTTCAGTACGGAAATGACTTTACAGACTTACATAGTTCAAATTTTTGATGTTTCAAAACATAGAAACAGGGGCCCAGGGGTGAAGTTTGGGCAAGGTCAAAAGGCATCAATGACAGTATCTGGCATGAACTCCTTCAGTTTTGCATATGGGACAGCAAAAGATATGGTCTCTAGAATAAAACACAAGGTTCCTCTGTTACACATTCTACCATTATCACTAATGTATTTGAGAAATTCCACCTTCAAAATGCAAAATTATACTGAGGAGAGTGAAGTGACCAAGCAATTTTCCAGCCCTGTGCAGTTCTGTAGGGTGGATAAAGAGCAGAGTGCTAATTAAAAGCTCCCAGGACAGCAAACCCTGAGCAAGCTGGCAGGACCGCTGGGCAGAGTCCCATGGATGCCTCTGCGTGGGTTCTTAAAATGAAAAACGGTGTTGTCCATTTTAATTTCGGCTTATTCTCATTTGCTTTAAATATGAAAAATACTGAGAATGAAAATATTGAAAGTCAGTTGTAGGTCATAGGAAATCAATCACCACTCTTAACATGTTGGTACATTTTCTTCAAATCCTGTGCATATATTTATATTGAGTTATGATCAAGCAATTCTATTAGCTCTTGAGCAGTGACCTAACACACTAAAATGTCACTTTTTACTGAAATATAGGGTTGTGTGTTAAAAATGGTACCGGGCTTTAATACAAAGCTCTCAGAACTTCATCCATGTGTTTCCCTCTCATTTTATAACATGATTGGGGAGTCAGAGTTGGCAGTGGGAGAAGGGTTAAAAAAATGTATTTTATTTACATAGAAGCAAACCTTGAAACAAACACTAGACCAAGTGTAGGGTGTCACTGACCCAGCTAACTTGTTTCCACTTTCTGAACATGTTCGAGAACATGTCATTCACAAACCAATATTACAATTTATACTTGAATAATTTCAAAGCAATTAAGGACAAATTCCTCCAAAAAGTCATAATATGAATGAATTAATCCCAGTTAAGATGAATATTCCATTTAACAGAACACCACATGAGCAGACCAGACTAAGTTAAGAGTTTTTACTTAAGAGTTAAGAATTTCAGCTTCTTTAAAGGTAAATAAACTGAGCTCCCAGATCTGGGATTCTAAAACCATTCACCAATAAAAGAAACCAAGGTGATTTGGAAAAATGACTCAAAAAAAAAAAAAAAAGAATCCCACCCTAATGAGGGGGCATGTCAAAGGGACAGAAGTCGGTGGAAAAGAATTCCCAGTGGCCAAAACTGGAACCAGCTGAACACAAAATAAAGTTGTTATTGAATTATAGCTTAAAGTGTAAGGTGACCATCCATAAGCTCATACTGATATAAAGAAGTAATCTAATAAATTAATAAACAGAGAAATAGATATCTCACATGCATAAAACATCCAAATAAATTATGTAGATACTTCACTCTAAATGGGGGGACTATAACCCTTCACTTCTTAATAGTGATCTTCCCTTGAAACCTCCTTCCAAACGATACAATGTAGAAAGAGAGTGCAGAATCACTTTAAGGCAGAGAAATCTGATAAAGGCTATGTCAGCCAGGCAATCAAGGTCAACACCAACAATTGATATGTCCTTTCTATATGATGTGAGGAAAATGGCCGCTTTACCTCTGCGCTCTTCCTCTTAAAAATCCCTAATCCCATCAAACAGATCCCAATACAGGGGCATCCTACAAAATGCCTGATGAGTACTCAAGCAGTCAAGGTCATCCAAAACAAATCTGAGTGACTGTCGCAGCCAAAAGGAGCCCAAGGAGATGTGATGCCTGAAGGTAAAGTGGGAATCCCCTATCTTGGATGGGATTCTGAAACGCAAAGGAGGCCTTCGGTAAAAACTAAGGAAATCTGAATAAACCGTGCACTTAATTAACAGTGGTCCAATCCTGGTTCATTTGATACAAATGTGCCGTGCTAACGGAAGATGTTATTCACAGGAAAACTCTGTGCAGGGGAGTGTGTGGGAATTCCTTATACTATCTGCTCGACTTTTCTGTACATCGAAAACTGTTTGATTAACTGAAAATAAAATTAAATAGATGATGAGTCTTATTAAATTTTTAATGATTTAAAAAATGCCCTGCTTAGTCTACTTCTCATACTTGGTTTCTAAAGAAGTGGGCAGCTTCAGGTCAGGGATGACCCAGGCATCAACGTCTCTCAGCGCAGGTAGAGCATTTAAATCACCTACAATATTCTAATAACAACAAATCAAAATCTCTGCTGACAGGCAGTAGTAACTTTTTAAAATCTTATCATCCCATCAAAAATCTAGTTTGCCAACAGAAAAACCTCATATAACCAAATCATAAAGATGCACTTTTTTGCCAACTGCATCAATTGTTCCTTTCTCATAACAGGAAGCAAAGTTGTCACCTTTTTGTCTCTCCCTTGAGATACCCAGGGAACTGTGGTGGTATAAAAATAAGTAACACGGTGACTTAGAATGGACTCAACACATTCGGGAAATTTAAAGCGGTGAATTACAGAATCTCTCCTGGTTTACTTCTCTTTCATTTTCTTGGGAAACCATTTCTTAGGATGTTAAAAATAAATGTGGTTTAAAAAGAAAGATGTGCTTGAATTAATGGAAGAAAATAAAATCTCTTTTGCTCTTAAAAAATGAAATCTAAATTCAAAGCATCTGAAGTTCTGATGAGTACAACTGGAACCCCTGCTAGGTCTAGGGAAGCGCTATCCAAACCATCCTTCTGTACGTCATGACAAACGGCCCTGAGCCCTGCATAAAGGCTACAAGGCGGGCGTCCTGCAGCTCCCAGCCCTGCCCTGATTAGCAACAGGGGTTCTCCAGACGCTTGGATAGACTTTCCAGGCTCAAAGCCCATCTCCATCTGGTTTTTAAATGCTATTTTCAGAATAAGAGCCCATCTTGGCTAATTGAACTAAAAAACATGTCAATTACATGCTGACTAATTGAAACGCTCCTATACTGTGAAATCAGGAAGCTGCAAAACACAGGAGCATGAATACGAAGAAAGGAAATCAGGGCTTGTTTTTTCCTCTGCTGCACTTCGCACTGACTATCCGATCTGGAGAGGTCAGTCAAGAGTCTGAAAACCCCCCGGGATGGCAAGGTCTCTCTCAACAACAGGTATAAACTGAGATGTTTTAAAAATCAAGGTAGAGAGTAATTCTTCCTTAATCAGGGGGGCTTTCATCAGAGCCCTGGTTACCTAAGATAGTGAAATAAACCCTTCAGGTTTAAGATAGCTCATTCTGAGTCCCTAGATAGAAAATTCACTGTAGGCCTTTTCTGCATGCTTATTCAACAGATTGAAACTCTGCACTGCAATAAGGTGGAAACTGCGGTGTCTGGGGAATAGGAAGCTACGTGGGTGGAGTGCCAGCACTGCTATGACAAGCTGGTAGACAGACTGTTGGAACTGCTGTGCCTCAGTTTCCTCAGGTGCAAAAATAATGCTAAGAATACTTAACATGAATAAAGATGGATTCTTAGGATGAAATGGATAATGTATGACTTCACTGTCTATTGCATAAGCAGACAAATGCTATGCTTATTATTAAATATAATAGTGTTATGTAATTGGATTATTAATAATATTAATAGCATTATATAATAATTATTGATAGCATTATTATTTATTATTTTATGGTCTGCCAACAATTGACACTCTCGCCTTTCACTGATGTTCAGCCTTAGCTCAGATATATTTCAACCAGAAAAGTCTACCTTCCTCCCTCGCATATGGGGTTCTATTTCTTTGCTATTATCCTGGCCTCACACATTCTTCAATGACCCACATCCTCCTCTCCTGCAGACCTCTGCTCCCTCTCTCTGCAGCCTCTCTCGGGATCTTACTCCATCCCATGCCAGGCAGTCACTTCCCTACCAAGACCCACAGGCACCCTTAATCAAAAAGCCTCCATGCCCAACTTGTCAGAGACTCATAAATTCATTTTAGAGGTGAATGAGACAGTAGAAACCATCTGATCCTATGTCTTAATCTCATAAATGAGGAAATAGGGGCTCAGATCATTTAACCAACCTCTTGGCTGGTGGCAGAATGGACTCAACGTCCAGAGCTCCAGAGACTATTTACCAGCATCTGGGTCCAAATCTGACAAAGTTAGCTTCTGACAGTGTCAACGTCACATATTAAAAATACAAGCAGAGTTTCTTGATGCAGAATATAGGTCCCCAAACTGCTGAAGCAGTAGTTAAGTCTACTAACAAGGAAGGAGTGCAGCAGCTTCATGTAAAACATGCGAGTGACGTGGGAGCTGAGAAATGTTTACCGGCAGCATTTAGTAGTGTGCTTTACACACAGCCCCACTCAGTGACTATTTGGCAAGCAGGTGAGTTCACGTGAATGAGGACTCGTCCGAGAAGAGCTTCTCAAAACCACCATCATAGGTGATTCTTTATGCCACTGAAGAGTTTAAAATTTAATTTGGCATAGAAATTCATTCCTTCTCTAAGAATTTGGACATTTTGAAACTGACTTTGCAGTTTCTGCACTATAGAGAAAGTATTCTATACATGCAGAGATAAAATGCAAAAAGCTATCAAATATTATATTAAACCAATGCAGTGCCAATCAAATGCCAATCCTCAGATGGATTCTGGCAAACAAGAGTCATGTTATTAAAATTATCCTACCAGATATTAAGACACAGAGCATGCCATATGATGAAAATATTATATTTTTGATCCAGTTATAGAAAAAATGAGCAACAGGACAAAATGGAGGCCTAAAATCAGCCCTGTACTCTGTCAAAAGTGGGTAGTAATCAAAGTGGCATCACATATAAGCAGAGAAAAAACTGGATCATTTAAATGATGCTGTTGGAAAAATTAGCTCGTTGTCATGAAATGATTCATTTGTATCCCTACCTCACTCCATAAGCAAAAATAAATCCAGATGGATTAAAAACCTTCATATAAAATCAGTACCAAGGGAGAGGGAAGTAGGAAAATAGCTTTATGACCTTGGATCAGGAAGGATTTCTTAAACATGTCAGAAAAAGTATCACTCTAAAGGGGGAAATGAAACAGGTTGATAACCTCAAAATTGAGGATTTCTGCTCTACAAAATACACTGCAGATCAAAATTCAGATGGCAGATGGAAAAAAGATATTTCCAATGTATATAACCAAGAAAGGGTTAATACCCAGGCTGTTTAAGAAACTCCCACAAATTAGTGAAAACAAGAGAGGAAACCCATTTCTGATTTCTGGATCTGATTTCTGAAGAAGAAACCGGGTGGACAATGGGAAGAGATGTGCCTTCTCACTGATAGGTCATCAGGAAATGCCAGCTTACAGGCATCAGTTGATGGCTACCCTGATAAAAAATAAACATTCAGATAATAGCCAACGTCAGCAAGGCTATGGAGAAATAGGAACTCTCACATAGGCTGTGACTTTGCAGATACTTATTACAGCCATTTTGGTATAAGCTAGCAATAGGCAGTAAAATTTTGTAAGCTCATATTCTAAAACAGAGGAATTTCTGGATATATACCCCCAGAGAACCCAATAAACACAGAGATGCTTACTAAGATTACCAGCATAGCAAAGTAAGGGGAAAACATTTTTAAAGCATGGTTTATGCATTCAATGGTTTATTACTCAGGGGTCAAAAGATAATTGATTTCAAGGACAATCAATGGAAAAACAAATACTGATTAAAAAATATGTAAGTTCAACCCGGAGTACTCTACAATGATATTTAGGTTGAGCTCAGAGCGTATATAAAACCACATTATATATATTTTCATAGATACTTATCTGATGTGTTTAGATACCCACTAAGCACGCCAAAATGAGTATCCTTTGGAAAGCCAGGCAACTGATAATGAGGTTAGGAGACAAAGGCTGAGATTTGAATTATTCTTTTAATGTGGCACAAACCAAGGAGAAGCATTGGTCATATTAATGCAATTTTCTCCACTTAAAGGCCAAAACAGCTACAAATACTAAAGAGAAGATTTTTAAACTGAGGGAGGAGGAGAAAAAAAAATAAATCAGCTGTCTTTAATGTATGGACAGTTAATGTAAAGAGGAGGTTAACCTAAAATTCGCTGAAGTCAGAAATGTGTTGGGATGAGTGGCAAGAGCCCTTTCATAGTCAAGGGGTAATTGAGTGTTAATTCCATTGACCTTATTTGCAGTAGCTCTTCCATCCTCCCAGCATCCCCAGCTGTCAGGCAGCATGCTTTACATAGCTGTCTACTTAATGTTTTTCTTTTGACTGAATTTTTTACCTGAGGCATTTCAGTCCTGTAACTTCAGCAATCAATTTAGTCAGAAAGCAGTGCAGGCCTCAGCCTTCTCCAAGCAGGTATTTGCATGCAGGCTAACAGCTTAAGCATCAGGGAAATGAGCTAGGTCTAAACAGATGTTAAGAACCAGGACTATCTGCTAAATTGCTACACAGCCAGCTAATTTGCCTGTCACAGAATTATACTCCGTGTGTGATAGAGGGAGTGTGTGCACAGACGCACGTGTGTGTTTATGTGGTGTGGCAGTATGATCGGTTAAATTTTTATGCTATTTTTTAAGGTTGTAAGCTATTTTAAAATGCTGCTTCCTTTAATGATCGTAAGCTCATGTTTCAAGACGTAATCATGAAATTCCAATAGCTAGATATGCCATAAAAGGAGAAATGGTTTGAAATGTAACTTGAATTTAATTCTAAGAAAATTAGAATTTTGGTTTTTCATTTTTTAGACAACCTAATGTCTTCAAAAGAGAGGCACGTGCTATTAAGAAGCAGAACGTGATTGTACTGAGAATGATATACTTTTAAAAATTCTTAACCTCTAAAATGACAGAGACCATTTGTTTTTATTCATTGCAAGGATACAAGAGAAAACATTTTGGGGACTTATGGAAGCAAACCAGTAACATCATTTACTGTATTTTAGATCTTTTTTTTGGAGACAGAGTCTTGCTCTGTCACCAGGCGCCAGGCTGGAATGCAGTCACGCCTCCAGAGTTCAAGCAATTCTCCTGCCTCAGCCTCCCAAGTAGCTGGGACTACAGGCACGCAGCACCACACTCAGCTAATTTTTGTATTTTTTAGTAGAGATGGGGTTTCACCATGTTGGCCAGGATGGTCTCGATCTCTTGACCTTGTGATCTGCCCCCCTCGGCCTCCCAAAGTGCTTGGATTACAGTCATGAGGTATTTTAGATCTTTTAACCAAGAGAGAAATCACTACATTCATTGCCATTATTTGTGAAAGAACAGCCAGTTAGAACTTTCCTATATCCTCCTAGATATGTTACACGCTAAAAATAATCAAGCCTGAATGTGACTGGCATATAAAGAATCAGACCCAGTTATTTGTGGGTGTTTGGAAAGAGAACAGCCTTTCTCTCAGCTGTACTGAAGGAGAGAAGACTGTAATACACATTCTTGCTAGCCCTTGAGATGACAGTCAACATTCTTGACTCCCCCTCACATAGCACAGGAAGGGATCCTCTACATAACAGTCAATATGAAATAATTGTACTCACCCCATTGGCCTGCAGGTCAGTACTATGGAAAAAAAAGTAATTTCTTAGTAAAAAGCAATGCATCCATTTATGTAAGGACAGAGGAACCGAGAAGAGTATTTAACAAAATAAAAGAGGGGGCTGCATACATATTGTCTGGAAACTGACCTGGCAGGCTTCCATCCCTCGTTTTGAGAGTAGTGACAGAAGATGAAGAGAAATAGAAGCAGGCAGTCTGTAAGCCACACAACGTCAGGTAAATAAATGAGTGTATTCTTAGCAGCAGCTTTTGCCCCAATTATATCAAAATTAGTAAGAATAAATTCGTTTAGCGTCAATTATGTTCAGTGGTCAAGATTGCCCTTAGAATGAGCAGCAGCTCCTGCCCCCTGTAAACTGCCCCTGCCCCAGAGACTGGGGAATCGTTTTTCAGGTGGCATCTAACAGAAGAAATGATTACTGACAACACTGTCCTCACAGAGCTTCCCTCCCTCCCTGAGCCAGCCAGGACCCCTGAAAGTGATCAGCAAATTGCCGTTTGAATAGTGCGCCCCTCATCTCCAATTGGAATGCTTTGCCAGGACTGAGCATCCGAAACTGAAGAAAAGACGATCCTTGTATATTTGAGATTTCAATAAAGTTATTAACATGTGGGCAAAGAAGGAGGTAGAGGGTGGGAGAGACCGGAGAGTTCTAAGGCAGCTCTTCTCACAGGAATCACCTGGGGATTTGTTAAAGTGTGGATTCCGATTCCCCGGGGGCGGAGGTGGGACTGGAGGCCAGGTTTCTAACCAGCTCTCAGGCGTGGGCCTGGTCTGACTAACCAGTTTCAAAGAGCAGAGGAAGAAACCACAAGGGGGTGACACGTGGCAAAACAACTCTACTATATCCACGTGATGGGGCAGACCCTTTGAAGTCAATGACCGCACGCGCCCTGCCTGGGATAGAATGTTTCTAAGGCTCCTGGAAGCTCATCTTGTGCAGCCCTGAATCTTGTTCTCTTTTCTTTTTAAAGGGATGGGTTCTCTCTGTTGCCCAGGCTGAAGTGCAGTGGCACAATCATAACTCACTGCGGCCTCGAACTCCTGGGACTCAAGCAATTCCCCAGCCTCAGCGTTCCAAGTAGCTGGGAGTATAGGCACAAGACACCATGCTAAGTTTTTTCTCATTTTTTGTACAGTCGAGGGTCTAACTATGCCGTCCAGGCTGGTCTTGAACTCCTGTCCTCAAGCAATCCTCCCACCTCAACCTCCCAAAGTGCTGCAATTTCATTATGTGAAATAATCTATACACCAAACTCCCATGACATGAGTTTACTTATACACCAAACCTGCAGTTACATCCCTAAACCTAAAATAAACCAAATTATGAACACAACCAACAACAACAAAATTGTCATTCTTTTATTGATTGCTTTACTCTTGGGGATCCCAGAGCAATGAAAAAACTTGGATGAAGTTTCCAAAACCTTGCTTAACTTGGCCTAGCAAAGTAGTACATTAGCATGAGATGAACAAGAAATAAGAGGTATCAATGAGATTGGACTCTTAAAAAATATTTTTTTAGATAACAGCAAAGGTTCCTCAAAGCTCATCCCGTGAGGTACTTCTGAGGCAACCGCGGAAGGAAATTAATATCTAGAGAAATGAAGCCCACACATTAATTCCGGTCCATAACATAATTTGATTTTATAAGGACAAAATAAACTCATACTTTCTCATGGGTTGTAAACATGTTGAAAAATAAACAAATATCTTTGTTGTGATGAGAAGACAGGAAAATTTCAGTCCACTGTCACACTGTCTTTCATATTGGAAATGTTAAAAAAAAATGGCGCTTCATCCGTTCATTTATTCATTCAATTAATCAACAAGTGTGTATTGGGAACTGTAGTGGTTGTAAAATATGCCCCCAAATCCTCTGACACTTCCCCCTTCAAATAAGTTAATGCCCCTGCCTTTGAATAGGAATTGGCATATGACATTGTGGATGAACACGGCACAGTGGAGATGCTGCTGCTTGATTCCCCGATACATGGGTAAGGGGGTCCAGTTCTGCAGGGCTCTCTAGAGGCATGTGCCTTTGGGGCCCTAAGCTATCATGCCAATAGTCCAGCTACCCTAAAGCTGACATGTTAGAGGAACCACATGGAGAGCTCAAATACAGATAGAGAGGCATACCTGAGGGACACCAGCTTTTGCAGCTGTTCAAGTCTGCCCAGCCCGGGAAATAGCCATGTGAGACCTTTGAAGTGAACCCAACGCAGTTACCATCTGACTGCAATCACATGAGACGTCCCAAGCCAGAACCACCCCGTTAAGCCAACTCAATCCCCAGGACCAAGAAAGATAATAACAATAAATCACTGTTGGTATTGCATACCATTAAATTTTAGAGATTGGTTACATAGCAGTAGGTAAGGTATGTCAGGCACTGTGTTACGTATTACAGATACCCTCCCCTAATGAAGTTTAAACCTTGCTGACTATAGCCACGCACGGTGATGCATGCCTGTATTTTCAGTGCTTTGGTAGGCTGAGGTGGGAGGATTGCTTGAGCCCGGAGTTCAAGGCTGCAGTGAGTCACGACCACACCACTGCACTCCAGCTTGGATGACAGAATGAGGCCCCAACTCCAAAAATAAAAACTTTCCACCCAGTACTCCATGTGAGTCTAAGAAATAATCCCCTGGTCTCCCCGATTTTGCAGTCCAAATAGCAAATAGGGAAATATTCATATTAACAGATACGTGCCAATGTAACAAAATGCAGATAAGTGCTAAGTCAATGAACAGCAAACAGAACTGACTAAAAGGTGGGGCGCTCTCGGGAGCTGCAGAATCAGGGAAAGAATCAACAGGGGCAAAGGAGCCAGGCGAAAGTCAAGGATTCGGACGGTAAAAGTGCAGGATGGGAAAGTCACACTAGCCTGAGTACAACAGGGCAGCAGGAGCTGGTTGGGAAGAGAGCTCCCATGCGGGGAAGAGTATGAAGGAAAATCAACAAGAGGCAGAAAATCGAGAGTCACAGCAAAGCCACAGCATGGCTTTAAAAGAACTAGACTTTATTTTCTAGGCAGGAGGAAGGCCCTGAAGGTTGACAAGCCATGATGGAACTGCAGTGAGCCTGGCAGTGGAAGGAACAGGGACTGACATAGTGAAATCAGACCATAGGGAGGGAGCCCATCAGGAGCTCTTGAAATAATTTTCAAACACGGTAAGAAACGTCTTTCATTCTGCCACCCTCCTCTCCCATGTCCTGCCCCAGCCCCTCCAAAATGTCACCTATTGCCTCTCCTGTCTGTTCCAGCGCTTTCTGGTCTCTGGAGCCATGGCATTCTCTTAACGACCCACGTTTTCCCATGCTGGGGATCCAGTGATGGCGAAAACATGCCAGCAGCTCTCTGCTGAATGGGTGGGCTCATTCCATCACCAAGCCCAGCGACAGCTGCTTCCTGGTGATCCAAGGAGTTCTGAGACCTTGTGTTTGGACTGTCTGATCCTCGGCGCACTACACAGTATCATTAGTTCACTGATGCCTGACAAGTTTTATCCTAAAGTGAACGATACAAGTGGAGGCACGTTCAAGAGTTCCCTGAAGTCGAAGCATTCCCGGTTTCTGGAAGAGATGATATGTAATAACAATTACATGGTGCTTTCATCTTCAAAGCTCTATGCAAACATCGTCTAATTAACCCTCGCTACATACCTGGAAGGCAGGGAAGCATCATTAAACCTGGGTTTCTGGAGAGGAGATTGGAAACTACACGGTAAATGACAAGCCAGAAAGGCTCAGCCTCGGTGCCCAAACCAGCAAGGAAGAACTCCTGACCCTTACTTCTAAGCTGAGGCCGAGAAGAAAAATCAACACTGAAATTTTTAAATTTATTGCAAAGGTCATATGAGATAGCTCCTGGTAAAGCTTATCAGAGGATAGGAAAATAAATGGCATTCATACAGGGAGGCAGGATTCTAGGGTGCTGGTTCTGGATATTTCTACTGCCTCACCATGTGACCTAAGCCATACTTTGAATTCCTCATCTGTCAAAGAAGCCCTATTAGTCTGTGATTCCCGACACATAGCAACCCTAAAACACTTCGTGAAAAAAGTGCTCCGAGAATGAACTCTAATGAGGTCCTACGATGCGGATCATTTTCACAGCTGGGAAAAGGCGTAAGATAGACGAGTCCTCATCCTCCCTTTTTACATAATTTCTACCTCATTCTTCCACATTTGCATCAGCAAAAGTGTCCATCATTACCCCTCCAAGCAGTATGGTCAGTTTCACTCTCTCTCCTCCATCACACTTCCCCCGGACACAGTCTTAGAACTCACTGACGCCAGGGCTTGCAAGAAAGTTCAGGTTTAATAGAAGGTTTTCCAGGGAGACTCCATTTTAACAGGGGACGGGAGCCCAGTTCAGCCAAACTGAAGTCTTGATTGTGGTGTTCCGGCCACTGGGAGGTGTCCAGGACATTGGGGCCCGGATAACATTCCACCCAACACCGACAACAACCCCAACAGCAGCCAGCGTTTTTTGCGGAGTTTTTTTTTTTTTTTTTGAGACGGAGTCTTGCTTTGTCACCCAGGCTGGCGTGCAGTGGCACCATCTCGGCTCACTGTAACCTCCACCTCCCAGGTTCAAGCAATTCTCCTGCCTCAGCCTCCTGAGTTACTGTGGTTACAGGCACCTGCCACCACACCCAGCTAATTTTTCTATTTTTAGTAGAGATGTTGGCCCGGCTGGTCTCGAACTCCCGACCTCAGCTGATCCACCTTCCGCGGCCTCCCAAAGTGCTGGGATTACAGGCGTGAGCCACCATGCCAGGCTGCAGCCAACATTTTTTGAGTATTTACTGGGAGCCAACCTCTGTTTTAAAAGAAGCGTCGTGTTGTGATCAAGAGAGCATGGTCGCTGGTCTTCCTGCTGCTACAAAATGACTTTGTCTCTCTGTGCCCCAGTCTCTTCATCTCCAAAGCGGGAAAATAAGGCATATCTATCCCCTAAGGTTACTGTGATGATTAAATGAATTAATGCCCATGAAGTGCGAAGCACAGTGCAAGGTACACAGTAAGAACCAAAAGAGAGCTGCTATCACTAGACAGACACCGGCTTGTACTAACAGGCATGTGTTAATGCAGCCTGGTGAGGTGAGTGCTCATGCCATTTTATGCAGAGGCTGAGACGCAGAGGTGGACATGCTTGTCTCAGATGGACGGCTGGTCGGTGGTGGCAGTCTAGCTGCAGAACCCAGGCCTTCCCACCGCGCTGCACTGCGAGGCCTCATGGCTTCCAGGCTCTTTCGGGGCAGCGGTACAGGGCTGCCACCTACCAGCCTGGGTTCGAGTCATAACTCGTACACATCAAACACACGAATGAAGTTCTCTCTCTTCTCCTTGACTTGGTATCTTTATCTTTAAAATAATATCCCCCATAAAAAGCTGGCCAGGAAGATCAAATGACTTGTGCAAGAAGACTGGGAAAATTCTGAAATGCTCTCCCTTCAAAGGTAAGGAATTATCATTACCTAAGGCAGCATAAACTGAAGTGACGCAGCTACACGCAAGAGCCAGAAGAATCCAGGCTTTGAAGGCCTTGGAAGATCACCTGTACTTCGGTGGATCCTCAGGTCATGGAGACAACTGGCCTCCATGACCAATCGTCCATCGGCTCCTCCATGGAGAAACTTGGTCAGAGCCAGGTTCAGTGGGCCCCGTGCTGGATGCCGGCAGGGCAGGAACTCAGGAGCAGACCTCATGCTGCAAACACTACTGCAAGCCCTGCCATGCACCGCTCCCCACCACATCATAGGGGGGTAAACCTCCATCCACCCCACAAACCAGGAAGCCTGGCACCAATCAGGCGCTGTGCATGGCTGTCATTCACTCCCTCCCTGAAGTTCCTCCTTGGCCTGGAAGGCGCAGGAAGGGGCCCTCGGAACTGTGAAAACCAGAGGTCTCTGAGGAAGGTGGGATGAAAGGGGGCTTTGCCAGGGACTCCAGCGTTCCAGTGTCCTTGGCTCCCATGACAAGAGCTGTGCTTGCCCTCCTGTTGTCTTCCGTTATTGCTTGAGCCACGCTGAGATGACCAGAGGGCTGTGGGCCATCTGGGGTCACTGCCCTGCTGAGGGGCCTGGGGAGAACGCGTACACACACACAGGACACACACACACACACACAGGCCTTTGGAGAAATTCATGCCAACTCCCTGGGGACGGCATTCTCAGTGTGTAGCCTTTTAAATTCCCAAGGACAATGAGTCAAACTTCTATGCTGGGCATGTTAGAGGACACAAATATGCATTTTTTAATGACACTATTTACTAATGGCAGCAAGTCTGCTTTCACAGCTGATCAGTGTGATCTATTTTAAACTGTATTATTTTTCACAGTACGAGACGCAATAGCCAAGATTTTGAAGCAAACGAGGTGTCCATTAACAGATGAATGAATAAAGCCAATGCAGTTCATGTACACTACACAGTGGAGTACTATTCAGCCATCAAAAAGAATGAGATTCTGACATTTGCAACAACATGGGCAGAACTGGAGCTCATTGTGTTAGGTGAAATAAACCAGGCACGGAAAGACAATGTTCTCACTCATCTGTACGAGCTAAAAATTAAAAGCAACTGAATTCCTGGAGACAGAGAATAGAAAGATGGTTAGTCCAGGCCAGGAAGGGCAGTGGGGTGGGTATGGGAGGAACGGCTAATGGGTTCAAATGTAGGTCAACAGAGGAGTGAGATCTCATGTTTGATGGCACAACAGGGTGATTACAGTCAATTTTTTTGTATTTTTAAAAGTAACTAAAAGGGTATATTTGGAATGTTTGTAACATAAAGAGATGGTAAATGCCTGAGGAGATGGAGACTCCATTTACCCTGACGTGGTTATTATGCATTGTACGCCTGTATTGAAATATCTCATATACCCCATAAATATATACACCCACTATGGACCCATGAAAATTAAACATTTTTAAAAATATGATATTCCGATCTTGTGTTTTGATTCACAAGAGCTGCCATCTCTCATCCCAGGACGAGAGTAAACGAAGCACCCAGGACAGCCGCGGAAAGGCGGAATCCAGCTGGCTGGCTGCGCTCCATCCTGCACCGGCAGCCATGGCCCAGGTGTCAAGCTGGCTAAGGGGACAAGGTCCAGGGATAATTACGCTGGCAGCGTCCACGCCGCCCTGGGATGTGTCACTCCGTTAGCCTGCTCCCTCGCTGACACTGTCGGCTCCCCTGCACGCAATTTCCCATCCTCGCGGCTGGATCTCGCTACAATTTGCACCTACTTTCCCACTCAGGAGGAATGTCTCCATTCAAATCCCTTGGAGGATACAGTCTATTCTGGAAGCCACTTAATGGCAAAGGTGAGCGATGTGCCCGAGCTTGTACATATTTACAGTCCGCTCCTTCCCACTGGCTTCTCCAAATGCCACCCCTGGCTCGCAGGCTTTGCCTGATCGTCAGGGCATTAGCGCTGAACACGATCAAGAATGCTCTGTAGGCCCAGCGCCACAGCAAATGAATAGAAACATAATGTTCCTGCCAAGCCCATTTATCTGTCGTTTAACCAGAGTGAGCGAGAAAAGAAACAAACAGTGGGAGAAGATGTCTCACGCACGCAGAGGTTGGACCGCGGCAAAACTGAGCCAGACGGCTTTGTTGTGCAGCCTTCTGACGCCTCCCAGGGGACAGCTGCTTCTCAGAGGGAGACTATTGTAGGGTGAGTCTTAAGCAATTTTTTCCTGAAATAAGGCTACCGCTCAATTTGGAACATCCCTCTAAACACAGTCCTGGTCCTGCTCCCGACAGCCCACCCACCCACCATGACCGTAACCCACAGCTTCCCTGCCACCCCATCCTGTCATTTAACCACGACAGAAGGCAGGTTTGACTGGGCATAGTGGCTCACACCTGCAATCCCAGCATTTTGGGAGGCCGAGGCTGGCGGATCACCTGAGGTCAGGAGTTCGAGACCAGCCTGATCAACATGGAGAAACCGTCTCTACTTAAAACACAAAATTAGCCCAGCATGATGGCACATACCTGTAATCCCAGCTACTTGGGAGGCTGAGGCAGGAGAATCGCTTGAACTCGGGAGGAGGAGGTTACTATGAGCTGAGATTGCACCATGGCACTCCAGCCTAGGCAACAAGAGCAAAACTCCATCTCAAAAAAAAAAAAAAAAAAAAAAAAAATAGAAGAAGAAGCAGGCAGCTTTGAGAGTTCTGTAGACTCCGGGGGGTGCATTCATCATGCCTTTGTTGCAAAAGCAGCCTTTCTGCATGTTTGGATTCCTAACATCCTAAAGTAAGCCAGTGCTGCTGTCTGGCTTCGCTCTCCCTGACGCGCCATCGGGAGACATTAGCGCTCTTAGCTGCACTAACTTTTGCTCTGAAGTCATGATTACAATTTTGAAATAAGTCTGGGAATGTGGGGGCGGGAGGAGTAAGAAGAGTCTGTGTCAGGCAGCATCACTCTAGAATAAGGTCTTAGATAAGCCAGGTTTCAAAATCAGTGTCTGACGGCAGGATCCCCCAGGGGGTGGCGGGGGGTGCTCCCCAGGACCGGGAGGGACTAACAGGCACTTCGTACCACAAAGCTACAAGAAGAGTGTCATCCACAGCATTTTCCCCGAGAGCAGAGCCGGCTACCAGTGTTAGAACAGGAGCCTCAGAACAGACCTTCCTGGAGCTTGATGGAATTCTGGCTTAAGCCCCAGCGTTTATCCTGGCCTGGCCACTGGTTTTCAAGATTCTCAAGTGGCTGCATAGCAGGACTCACTGACATTTCCTATTCTCATGGCCAAACATCTTAGCAGAACATGAGCAGTGATGACTGAAGAGGCGACATGCAAACTGGGCCCAGGGCATCTGCCAGTAGGCACATGCCACACCTTTGGTTATCTCAGCTGACCTGTTCCCACCCGTTCTGTGACCCCAGGGGGCTCCAGGCCCCAGCAGAATTCTCCTTGCTCTGCGTGTCCTCCTCCCAGTTGGGGCTGAAGATGTTCTATGCAGAGGTCCTGCAAAGGGAAGTAGTTGATTTATGAGGGCGATGCTTCAACCAGCTAACTCAATAGCCCTCCCTTTTGCCACTGGCGTGGGTGAAGATGTTTAAACTTGATTCTCCTTGGAAGCTCACATCACCCCGGCCCAGAACCGCCAGTCCCTACTTAGTCTTGGAGAGGAGGCAAGGATGTGTGTTCTCTGTGTGTGGCCTTACGGTCTGCAAATGCTTACCAAAATCTATGAAAAAGACAGTATTAATTTTAGCTCCATTTTAGAGATTTTTTTGTAAGCCCTGAAGCTGAGAACATTTAGGAAATATCCCCTAAATCCACCTAGCTAGCAAGAAGTGGGGACAAGATGAGAGTCTACTTGGCTCTCAGATCCAGCCTCGTCTACCAGTTAGAGCCACATGGGAGACGGAGGTGGGCAGATCACCTGAGGTCAGGAGTTAGAGACCAGCTTGACCAACATGGTGAAACCCTGTCTCTACTAAAAATAAAAAATTAGCTGAGTGTGCTGGCATGTGCCTGTGATCCCAGCTATTCGGGAGGCTAAGGCAGAATTCTTGAACCCGGGAGGTGGAGATTGCAGTGACCGGAGATTGAGCCATTGCACTCCAGCCTGGGCAACAGACCAAGACTCTGTCTCAAAAAAAAAAAGGATAAATTTTAGGTAATCATTAAGTGTATGGTTATTTACTGACATCACTTGATGATGTTTTTAAATCATCAGGTCTGTTTCATCTCCTTATTAGGCTCTAAGAGTCTCAAGGATAAGAACCACATTTCCTTTTAATTCACTTTCTTCCTTGCTTCCCTTCACTAAGGTAATCTCCGACTTGATTGAAAAGTGTCCCCAGTCTGTGCCACTTGACAGGGCACAGCTTAGAATGCAATTGCTGGAATTTAGTTCCATATTTTTTTCATAACATGTCTATCAAGCCAGCTGAGACTTCAACATGCAATGCATCGCTTCTGAAACACGTTTACTCCTAAGGACGCGTCTACACTTACTACCAAGAAGACTTAGGTACGCGCTTAGTCCCTTAGACAAAGGCAGGGTTGGGGGACCCCAAACAAGTTTTGTTATCAGAGCTCTGTACCCCATCAGTAAAGGGCATGTGTGCTGTGTGTGGTCAACACTTCATTCTTAACATTCTTCTGCAGTTCCGCAGACTAAACCCTCATGGTATTCAGTGTTGCCATCGTTTGGAAAACATGTTTATACTCATGATTATGCCCAATGATCAGCCAAGCCAATTTCTCAGTCTTTATCTTAGAACATGCAACATAAATATTAGGTCAAGGACTTCAGCAAAAGCAGAGTACCCTCCCAAAATTAAAAAGGCAGATTTTTTGTTGTTTTTTTTTTTTTTTTTGAGACGGAGTCTTGCTCTGTCGCCAAGAGGGAGTGCGGTGGTGCAATCTCGGCTCACTGCAACCTCTGCCTCCTGGGTTCAAGTGATTCTTCCATCTCAGCCTCCTGAGGAGCTGGGTCTACAGGCGCACTCCACCACATCCGGCTAATTTTTGTGTTTTTAGTAGAGACAGGGTTTCACCATATTGGCCAGGATGGCCTCAATCTCTTGACCTCTTGATCCACCTACCTCGGCCTCCCAAAGTGCTGGGATTACAAGCGTGAGTCACTGTGCCCAGCACAAATTGCAGATTTTAAAGGCAGACTTTGATATACCACATATTATCAGAGGAAGGCAAACATGTCATTATCATGTTAGGGCAGGGTGTCATGTTTTCAATACACGGTCAATAAATCAAAAGAAAGTCAGTGATCCCATGGAGTATTGGTCAAAAGCTTTCTCAAAATTCACCCAAGAAGTCATTTCACAAGGATTATTTTTGTCTTGACTTACTTCTTACTCAGAAATAGAAATTCTTGCAGGATACTATTTTAATTGAGAACAAAGGGTATTATTCCCAAAGTTCAAGTAAAATTTTTTTAAAAAGAAAAGTAAAAGTGCATGTGGGACTAAAAGGTCATTGTCCCAATTTGAAATAGACTTTCTGCACGCATTCTCATTGTCAGGAACCCAGAAATACCAGCCCTATGGACCAAAAGGAAGGCCCCGTAGTGAGCCCAAGCAAATCTCAACATGAGAATACCAAGGTAGTAATGTCCAATTTCACCACAAGTTTCTGGACACTGCCTCCAGGGAAAACTTCACAGAGTCCACACCATCTGAATACATAAAAGCAGGCAGATCATCAATGTGGGGCACATAAATCAGTGATAACTTTCACAGAAACAGCAAAATACCACAGCAGCAGGTCTACACACTATGAATGGACAGTTGGCTAAGCAACTTTCTCAGACGTCATCAGAACAATATTTTTTTCCTCACCTCAATGTAAATTCCTCCAATATAATCTATATTTGCTTGCAAACATACACATTTAATAAGATATTTTATTTATTTTTTATTTTTTTAAAGTCAGGCATATGAATATATAATTTGCATACAGTAAAATTTATCCCTTTTTGAGTGTATAGTTCCATGAGTTTTGAAAATATAAAGTTCTGTAACCACCGTCCCAGGTACGTTGAAGGAGTCCATTAGCTCAGAACGTTCTCCTAAAGACAGACTGTGATATACCATGTATCATCAGTTCTCTTGCGCCTCACTGTAGTCAATACCCCTTTCCCACCTCCAGCCCAAGGCAGCCAATGATCTGTTTCCTGATTCTGTGTTATCCAGAATGTCACATAAACAGAATCACAAAATACATAGCACTCTGATGTGGCTTGGCTTTTTAAATCTTTTTTTTACTTTTATTTTAGGTTCAGAGGTACATGTGCAGGTTTGTTATATAGGTAAACTCATGTTATGGGGCTTTGGTGTACAGTTTATTTTATCTCCCATGTACTAAGCATAGTACCCAATGCTAAGCATAGTACTCAATAGGCATTTTTTTCTGATCCTCTCTCTCCTCCCAACCTCCACCCTCAAATAGGCCCCAGTGTCTGTCGTTTCCATCTCTATTTCCACGTGTTCTCATCACTTAGCTCCCATTTATAAGTGAGAACACATGGGCTTTGGTTCTCTGTTCCTGCATTACTTCATTTAAAATAATTGCATCCAGTTCCATCCATATTCCTGCAAAGGACATGATCTCATTTTTTATCGTGGCTGCATAGTACTCCATGATGTACATTCACCATGTCTTATTTATCTCATGTGCTCCTGATGGGCATTTAGGTTGATTCTATGTCTGGGCTATTGCGTGTAGTGCTGCAGTGAACATTTGTGTGCATGTGTCTTTACGGTAGAATGATTTATATTCCTTTGGGTATATACCCAGTAATGGAATTGCTGGGTTGAATGGTAGTTCTCTTTTTAGCTCTTGGAGGATTTGCCACACTGTCTTCCACAATAGTTGAACTAATTTATTCTCCCACCAACAGTGTGTAAATGTTCCCTTTTCTCCACAACCTCACCAGCATCTCTTGTTTTTTTACCTGTTTAGTAATAGCCCTTCTAACTGGTTTGAGATGACATCTCATTGTGCTCTTGATTTGCATTTCTCTAATAATCAGTGATATTGAGCTTTTGTTCATATGCTTGTTGGCTGTGTGTAGGTCGTCTTTTGAAAAGTGTCTGTTCATGTCCTTTGCCCACTTCTTAATGGGGTTACTTGTTTTTTATCTTGTAAATTTCTTTAAATTCCTTATAGATGCTGGATATTAAACCTTTGCCAGATGCAAAGTTTCCAAATATTTCCTTACATTCTGTATGTTTTCCATCTACTCTGTTGACAGTTTCTTTTGCTATGCCGAAGCTCTTAAGTCTAATTAGATCCATTTGTCAATTTTTGCTTTTGTTGTGACTGCTTTTGGCATAAAAAGACATTTTGAAAAGGAAATTATTCTCCATATAAAAGTCAAAGTCTGCTTTTGAATAACTCAAAAGTCTTGAGTATGATTACATGGAAACATTTTAAAACGTGTGTCCCGTGGTTCATTTCTCTCTCGTCAGGTCCCTGGTTCCCTACAACAGCTAACTCCTTAGGGTAGAGGGCGACCTGACTTTTTTTTTTTTTTTTTTTTTGTGATGGAGTTTCGCTCTTATCACCCAGGCTGGAGTGCAGTGGTGCCATCTTGGCTCACCACAACCTCCGCCTCCCAGGTTCAAGTGACTTTCCTGCCTCAACCTCCCGAGTAGCTGCAATTACAGGCATACCACGCCCAGCTAATTTTGTACTTTTAGTAGAGATGGGATTTGTCCATGTTGGTCAGGCTGGTCTTGAATCCCTGAATTCAAGTGATCCTCCTGCCTTAGCCTCCCAAAATGCTGGGACAACAGGCGTGAGTCACCACACCTGGCCTGACATGGCTTTTCAAGTGCCTCACTCTTCTTCACCCATGGTGTGGTGGAGGTAAAACAGAAGCCAATCCGACCTGAATATTATTGCCACTTGTTGCACCTGATCCCTTCCCAGGAAGAATGGGAGGGAGGGAGTGGGAGAGGAAGGTGGCAACACTGTTTCCAAGCATGGAATGTCCTTCCAGAATCCTCTTTTACCTGGCCATCTCCAAAGCAGAGTCTGGTTAATGAGTCAGTTTGGGGTTTGAGTGTAACTTTGTTTTACAAGACTTGACATCTCAGTTCAGACAACATTTCATTTTTTAAAACAAGCAAAACGATGACCACTTCTTTGTAGGCTCGCATTTCTTCTCTGGACTATATATATATATAATTTTTTAAAAAAAGAAATTCCTCTCGGTTGTGGTTGTGAATAACTGCTCATTAACTTTATCATCAGCAAGTACTCATTCATTCCTAATTGGGCCAGGTGCCTCAATTAGGAAATGGCACCATTGGATTTGGAGTTATAGAAAGCTTCTCATTGTACCTGTAATGGGAAGACGTGTGTGTCTGAGAAGGGTTTAACTTCACATATCTGAAAGTAAGTGCAATCCCAAGGGATTTGCTTTGTGTGAGTCTCTAGATAGCAAGATGTAAGATGAGAGGGGAAAGAGGGGGATGGTATATTCCCTTGCTTGCAAACAGACTCTGGTGTCTATCACTAAAATATAGATATGCACGTATCTATATTCCCCTGAAATAAGTCCTGTAACGAAGGCATCTCCCCCTGGAGAGTGGCATGTTTAATTAGAATGGATTTATGTGGGGTTGGCTCTCCAGGATAGCCTCCAGAGATGAGCATCTTGTTATGGGAATGCCCAAGAGGTGTAGCCGCCAATCTTCCTCCAGCAGACTTGGCACACTATGAACAGTAAAACAGAGAATGTTCTGCCTCTAATGCAGATACAAAGCCAGGCTCACTGGCTTCTGCTCCTTTTGTAAGAATTGGCTCTTAGAACCCAAGTGTACCACCTTTTGCTGAAATAAGAAAACTGACTTCTGTGGTCAAAGTTGAAACCCCAAAAGCCTATTTTCTTGGCTTCATAGCAAGAAGGAAGGGTCTGCTGTCACTTAGCAGGAAGGAAGTGTCTGCTGTCACTTAGCAGGAAGGAAGGTCTCCCTCCTATCCAAATTCCTATTATCTTGGATTTCTAAATGTAAGGCATACACATCCTTTACATGCAAATAAATATTCCATTCTTTCCTCTATAACCAAAAATGTACTCTTGACAAAGCACTAACTAGGTCCATTTTTTTCGTTAATCTCTTCTAGAAGACAGTTTTCTTTAAAGATTTTACATGGTAAAACCTTATTGCATAAAGAGAAAACCATAATGATTTTAAAGACTTAGTATTTTATGTAGTTTCAGTTTTTAAAACTAAAACACAAAAACAATAGGTAAACACGTTATTAGAATATTAAATAATGGAATGTCAAGCTAGCTTATATTTGCACGGCTCCTTTCAGCTGACAAAAAAATACCTTATAAATATTTGCAACAATTCTTTGGATAAGGCAGGGAAGGTATTACTATCATTCACAGCCCACCAGCAAATCTTATCATCCTCTGCTGAGTTCAGAAACTATAAAATAATTATGCCAAATGCAGGTGATGGGGAGGAAGGCAGCAAATCACACTGCCACGTGTGTACCTATGCAACAATCTTGCATGTTCTTCACATGTACCCCAAAACCTAAAATGCAATAAAATAAATGGAGAGACAAAAAATTAGAGACTGCAGATTCAAATACTGTAATAAAAATTTCAAATTGAATTGGAGACTGTGTTAAACTAAAATATGACTGAAAGTGCCACTGATACATGTATCTATCATCCTAACTGCTCTGGTCACTTTTATTGGCTAACTAGAAATTTCTAATCCAAAATTTATCTAATCCTTACTACTGTTCATGTATAAGTGACCACAGAGAGGTCACCTCTGTTATCCAGCATGTGCAATCCATAATAACCCAACAATTTAATAGAAACGTTTTCTATCAGAGAAAGCTGACCAGAACGATTTCTGTCTTATATTGTGCACATATACCAGGCTAGGCTGATGACCCTCAGCAATTCTGTTAAGGTTTTAGAAAACTGCTTTATCAGGAGGCTTACCAAATAAACCACAGATTATTTCACAGAACAGCATCAGAAAGAAACTTTCCAGGGTTTAGCAAAAAGATACAGGCAAGGAACACAGGCTTAAATAAGGAATTGGCAGCTCCAGAAGGAGAGGGAGACAGAAGAGCACACGCCCTCCCAGGGTTCATTCTGCTTCTTGAACTGCTGGGAGTAAAGTTAATCTGTAAATGCTTTGAGGTGATTAAGAAGCTGGGCATCACTCTAAATGTAAATAAGTCCCGTTTCATTTCCTCGAAGCTGACTCTGATTGGGGCAGTCACCAGCTACTTAGCTTGATGATAAATGTAAGATCCACAGTCTAGTTCATAATTAACCCTGTCTTCTTATGAAGTCAAAGCTTAGCAAACTCATTTGTAAATACAAGCACACCCAGAGACCTCGTTCTCCACAGGTTCATGGAGGAGAAGTTGGTTTGTCATACATAGAAATCCACGTTAAAATCTGAAAGCTTTGTGTTGATGATGGATTGCTTACCAAGTATTTGGTAGAAGGTGATGTCATTTCCTTCAACCAACAAAGCTGAAAAGTTATTTGAAAGCACATCCTAGCAATTGCATTTTGGTCCTGTTTCTGATAACAAGATTTCTATGCCTTCAACTTACAGCTTCTGGAAGGAGCACAGTGAATTATTTATTTCGCACTCACTTGCACACTCTCTCTGCGTAGGCTCTGTTCATTCTTCTATCTGGTCGTAATAAGCCAGGTCACCACTGAACTGAACTGAAATCACGACTGTTCAGTGTAGCCCGCTTTATGGGTCTGGATGGCCTACTTTATATTGTTTGTTCTTCACTGAAGTTGGTATGCTGGTGTAAGATTGTATAACTGCTTTACCCCGGGAACCCTCATAAAAATGAGAGGGTTGGCCCATAAAACTATCCCACTGTGCAAAACTGTAAATAACTTTCTTAGAGGCAGGACAAATTCAAGGCTGCAAAAAGTGCACACTTTCAGGGCCAGGGAACAGACCCACCCCCTCTAGAGTTGGTGCCTCTGCGAGCCAGTGAGGTCCTGCTCGTCCTGGGAATCACAACGCCAATTGTTCTCTCCGTGTTTTGCAAATCAACGCCATTTCCTCACTCCTATTTCCCTTCTGTTTCCGCTTTGCCACTGTTTGCAGACACAGGAAGAGGTCAGTGGGCTCAGACGAGGGCAAGGCCCCTGCCAGAGCACAGTCGTGTTTACGAGGCGAGCGATGATCCATCACCTTCCCCGTGTTTACAGGAGGGAGTCCATAAATGAACAGTCCCCACAGCCCCTGTTTCTGCTGTCTGTTCTCAGGATAATTCAGAATGGCGTTCTAGAATGACTGGAGTCTGATGCTGGTGAATTGAGCGGAAGTGAATGTGGGGATTCTTTCAGCCTGTGTGGTGTGCCACACTTTCATTCCCAGCACCCTGAAACACACGGAGGAGCGTCTTCATCCAGTAGCTAAGGGCAACCAACACCTCAAGCCAAAGCCATTTTCTCCCCAAAGTGTTTCCTTAAAACACTCGAAGGAAGAAGTAAAATCCAGGGTGACTTCACAGCTGCAGACACAGGACAGGAAAAGTGGAGTCTGGGTGGGAAAGCGGGCTCTTCCATCTACAGGCAGCGTGAATTTGAGCTGCAAATTAATTGCAAGGTGCATTTCACCGTCCCTAAATCAGATGCATGTGAGGGGGACGGCGGGAGACACAGAATGGCATAGAGCAGTGGTTCTCACACTGGGGTCCCCATTAACGACATCTGGGAACTTGTTGGAAATGAGAATTCTCAGGCTTATAAAACACAGACTTTGAGAGAAGGGCCTAGAAATGCATGTTTTTAAAAGACCTCCAGGTATTTGGATGGAGCTAAAGTTGAAAAACCAGCCCTAGAAAGAGCACGGCACGCGGCAAGGTTCGAGCCCATCCTCAAGCTGCTCTGCGCCAGCTCTGGCTCTGCTCTCAGTTTTCATCAGGAACACAGGCAGAACGATTACGCTGTCGGGACCATTTTGTAAATGTATTTTTGCCTATTACCCTCTTAATATTAGTGTCTACTGATGGAATATCTTCCATAGCTTTCATTCTTTTTGGAAACACTGGGGCTGGAGCCCCATTCATTCACTCCATGAATGAAATGAACAAAGGAATCCGTGAGCGACTGTCAGGACGCTAGGCCATTAGCCTGTGGTAAGAAGGAAGCTGCTCATGGCAGTGTGTAACCAGCCCTGCATTTGAGAGAACCTTCTAGAAACATACTGTTCTCTGAGACTTGTGAACAGCAAATGCATTTAACAAATAGAAAAGGTAGGAAGATGGGGAGGAAAGAGACAAGAAGAGAGAAGGGAATGGAAAGAGTAAGGATTGGAGGAGTTTTTCTGCACCCCATTTTATATGCAGACTGTGGCTCCGAGCATTTATTTCTCCAAGTATCAACCCTAGAGCTGTGAAATCCATGATGCCTTTAGGGATTTCTTTCTCTTTTCCTCTATCCTTCTCCCTTCAGTTGAGGGCAGCTTGTTCCTGATGAAGAGCTACTTTTTGTTCCCCCTAATTCTGATGCTTGTTGGGGAGTGCTCAAACGGGGGAGTTGTGAGGGTTCTGAGATTGCCAGGTAATGAGATGAAAGAGGTGGGGCCCAGGGTCTCTGGAGGGAGCTCCAGGGACACCTGACTGCGGGATCACAGGGAGCATCTGCTCACGGGATTATAGAGGTGTCTGCTTATGGGATCACAGAGGCTGTTTGATCATGAAATCACGGGGGTGTCTGATTATGACTTGAGCAAACAAAGTCACCACACCCACCCCAGGTTTGAAGTTAGATCAGAAGAGGCGAGGAGAGCTGCTAGCTGGAAATCTCTGCAAAACCCAGCTGAATCTCAGAGTTCTACTGCCTGCACTTTGCTCAGAAAAAACATCTGCAGTGGTGTTGACAAATTGAGAAAGGACTTTTTACCTTGACATGAAGTCAAGTACCAAACACTGCCAACTACCAAACACAAAACAAGACTAAGGGAGACTACGCATCTAGCATTCACACCAATGCTGAATTTTCTCTGCTGGATATACCTTTTTTTTGAGAGCAGAATGAAGCGATAGTGACAGGAGGTAGCTAAATGCCTGGACAGATAAGGCAGGTCCTGGTGAAACCCCACCTCCAAGCCAAAGACAGTTTAAAGCCCGAAAGCCAAGTTGTCAGTTAAATCCTCAGACTGGATTGAGAAGCTGTCTTCCCATTTGGTGTGCTTTCCTCTGATTGGTCCCCACCCTTCATCTATTTTACATACACCTACCCTTCCCTAATTAGTTTTTCTACACTGTCATGCCTACTTTAAGTGGTGTCTTCATTTGCATACTCACAAACCAATCAGCACACACTCCCCATTCTGAGTCCGTAAAATGCCCTGGACCCAGCCACTCATGGGACTTTCCCGCTTTGGTTAGGAGGACCACCTTCATGTCCCCTCTCTGCTGAAAGATGTTTTATTGCTCAATAAAATTCTTCTCTGCCCTCCTCACCCTTCAGTGTCCAGCATATCCTCATTCGTCTTGGCCATGGTACAAAAGCTTGGGAACCACCGAACGCAGGTGTAAGCTGTAACACAGGCAAGCTGGAGCATGCCAGCATGGCCAAGCAGGGCCCAGGCGGGGCATCGCCAGCCAGAAGTCCCTTGCTTGCAAAGTGACCAAGAAGAAAACTCCTACAATCAAAAGCGGAGTCAGCTGCAGAATGTTAAACGGTGCATGTCAAAATGAGTTTAGCTAAGCATTTCTTCATTTTCCTTCCCATATCAGGCCTATAGGAGAAGTCAAAAAACAACAAAAGAAAAGAATCTATATGAATTGTGAGGGACAGACACTCCTCAAAAGTCAGAAGCATAACAATCTGAAGGAAAATCCCAGGCTTACCCCAAGGCTGCAGGCAACACAGCTCCCTGCATTTAAGGACATATTTGCAGCAGGGTCTTTGTGGCTATAACCCATAACCGCCATTCCATCTTCCCCAGCCCAGCCCTGAGTCTAGTTTCTGCAAATAAAGCACTCCGAAAGCCATGACCTCTTCTGATGAGACTTCCTTCATAAAGAATGCAACTGTGAGTCAGGATATCAACTCCCTCTAAGTTAGGTTAATTGTAAGCCCACGTATTAGACACAGGATGTTGTTTATCCTCAGTAGAAGGATGTCTTAACTGAATTCCTCCCCTCTGGTCGCCACAAATTTCAAGCATCTAAAACGGTTTTCTCAAACAACTCTTCTCCTTGAAAGAGATTTCTGCTCTTCCTCCCTGAAAGTTATTTGTCTCACCTGGCCCCAATGAGCAATTTCCATGCCTTCACCCCACCCACACCCCCTATCCAAGACCACTTTCCCGCTAGAAAGGGAGCTCCAACCAAGAGTGTTTGCATCCGAAGCGCTGGGAGTGCTGATGGTGCTCAGCCAGTGGCTGGTCGGGCGGCCGGTCCTTAGAACACAAGTCGCTTCTACGGAATGAAAACCCTTGTCTTCTTTCTGAAGTCAGTTTCATTCTTACCTCCACCCCTCCTAATTCTGGTCTTTACTATTCTCTGTGCAGAATCATCAGGTGTGGGGTATATAGAAAATCACCCCCGGCCAACCCAGCAATGCGCTCACACACAGAATAAGTGCAGGGGGAACCAGAAGGAGGAGTGACAGATTTCTCTTCTAATAATTATTATCTAACAACAAGGAAGCGAATACTCTAAAGCCAACATAAATAAATAAATGAATAAATACATAAATAAATACAATACCCATGCTTAGCTTAGAAATTTAGCCCTTTGTGACAAAAATCCTTTACCAGAGAGCCTTGCATAATATATTTGTGTTTCCCTTTGCTCTCCTGCTCATTTTATTAAAATAAATGACCAAAGACAACAGAGAGGAGCTATCATTCACTGTACCAAAACAGGAATCTAGTAAGTGAGAAATTCATTCCCAAACACCGTAACTTACAACCAGAACAGATCCACAGGCCGGGCGGGTGGCTCATGCCTCTAATCCCAGCACTTTAGGGAGCTGAGGAGGGAGGATCCCTTGAGGCTGGAAGTTTGAGACCAACCTGGGGTACATAGGGAGACCCCATCTCTACAAAAATGAGTTAAAACTTAGCTGGGCATGGTGGCATATGCCTATAATCCCAGCTACTCAGGAGGCTGAGGTGGGAGGATTGTTTGAGCCCAGGAGTTCAAGGCTACAGTGAGCTGTGGTTGTGCCACTGCACTCCAGCCCCGGCGACAGAGCAAGACGCTGTCTCTTAAAAAAAAATTATATTTGATTATCTGGCAAGGATGACTCAATAATTGTACTCAAGAAGTAGAGCTAGCTCTCGAGGGGTGGGATCAAGGTCACTGAGGTCTTCTCCCTTCTCACTGTCTTTTAGGGAGTTATTACTTAACACATCTTGTAAAAATGCAATGATAATTGAGGAGTATGTAAGGTGCTCTGTAAATGGAATCTTACCAGGTCAACCATAAGATCTCCTGTCTCTGAGAAAATAGCATCCTCTGTGCCCTCATTATGTCACTGTCATTGGCTGAAACAATAAAACAGTAATTGTGGCTGTGTGGACAGTGATTAGAAACGGGCTCAGCAGTGAAACAAATGTGCCATTGAACGTCGGCTCCACTTCTCAGAGCCTCAGTTTTCTTAGCTGGAAATTGGGATAACACATTATTTCCCTCAAAGGGTCACGGTGATGAGGAAAGAACACTGTGGCCCAGCGTGGTGGTGCACATCTGCAATGGCAGCTGCTAGGGAGGCCAAGGCAGGAGGATCACTTGAGCCCAGGGGTTCAAGGCCAGCCTGGGAAACATAGCAAGAGCCCATTTCTTGAAACAAACAAAAAAATACACACAGACGCAATGATGGGAATGACAAACACTGGGGATTCTAAATAAGAGGGAGGAAAAGTGAGGGCAAGGGTTGAAACCCCAGCTATTGGGTACTATGCTCAGTGTGCAGCCAATGAGATCAATAGAAGCCCAAGCCTCAACATCATGCAGTATACACATGTTACAAACCTGCTTACATACCCTGTGAATCTAAAATAGAAAATAAAATAAGAATGTTTTCCAAATAATAACAATAAATATTGTAAATCATAAAGAATACGCTGTACACCTAGCACAATTCCTGACATGTAGTGAGTATTTACATGTGATTCACTACTTTTGCAGTTTTACAAAGAACTTGTATTTACAGTGTCTTAGTTGGGAGACAAATGAGGAAAGTATTTTATAAATTAAAATAAAAGTGAGATCAGATCAATGAGCTGACCTACATTTGATTGCAGAGCACGTGATAGAGTCAGCACTGAAGCCCGGGGTTCCTGACTAACACGAGTGCACATTTTACTACCCAATTTTATGCCTTCATAATAATATATTTTATGGTTAACATAAAGTTATCTTCCCTGGTTTTAACAGCTATGACATGAAACAGGTGAGGTGGGTATTATATTTTTGCAATTTGACAAATGAGAAACCAAGTGAGGGAGCGAAGGTTTGCTAAGGAGCCCAGCTGGTTAGGGAGGAGGGCAGCGCCTCCGACCAGGCCTGCAGGCTTCAGTCCAGCTCTCCTTCCATTAAGCCGGCCAACACCTCCGAAAGAAGAAACAAACTCTTCGTTAAACTACATGGAATCAAATAGTTCCATTCGTTATCCATGCTCTAAAAATGTTCCCAAATTAACTGTTTTCAGACGGCGGAAGGTGCTTCCAGCAAATCATTTCAAGGGCAGTTAACCTTCCAGAACTTTTTGAAGGACAATGTATAAACAAAGGCGGGGAAAGATAAGCTACCTCATAAAAATGTGTCACCCGAGGTTTCACCTTATCTCTGGCCGTCACTTTGCAGACCTTGGAGTTAAGTTGGAGGCGTGGAGGGGGAGAGCACAGAGGGAGGCGTGCCTCCAGGTGGCCTATCACTCAGAAGCCACCTGGGCTGGAGGAGCAGCCTGTCCCCAGGCAGAAGAAGCCCTGGGGACAGGTTAGCCACTCAGGTGCCCCCAATAGCCATTATCAGAGGGGCGTGGTGCAGCGGGGCTCTGCATGCAGCCCGGGAGAGGAGACACTGAGGCGCAGCAGGAGCACTCCTAATTTTGTAACCAACAAATGAAAAGGCAGAGAAAAACCACCAGGAAATCTTTCATTCTGGGGTGTCTCTAATTTGTGCAATTATGTAAATGCCTTATGCTGCTCTCCTTAGATTCGGTGCTGCCGTGGGACAATGAATACTAAAACTGCCGGACAAGGCGCACGTGGACTATTTATTATGGGTTTATTTTTGGTAAACTGAGGCTCTGGAGGGTGAAGGGGCCTTTATTCAATTCAAATACGTCATAGGTTTGGAATCTTTTATTTCTGTTCCATTTTCTGAATTGGACTGAAATGGAATGGGACATTCGTTAGTTCTGTACTGCCGTCCAGTTTTGCGATGAATTTTATAGAGACTGGCAATCCCTAAATAGTTATTTCCATGCGATGAGCAAGATCAAAGAAGGCAAGTGGATGCTTTGACAATAATGGGGAAGGGAGAGGACTCCACGCTCGCCGTGGGAAGGATGGGTGGGAGGGAAGGGCTGGTACAGCCGAGCATGAGCAAGTGGGAATCGGATCACCTAGCTCTTGGCCACGCTGAAGACAAATAATGGATTCTTTCATTATTCCTTCTCCTCCCAAGCGATTGTGGCAAAATGTCAAATTGAAGTGAACATAGAGAATAATAGTAACAGTCTTTATAATCATTTTGTAATGGCAATTACAGGTTCTTTAAAATGTGTCGGCTTAAACCTTATTTTTCTTTGTTTGCTAGAAATGTCAGAAAGAAACCTGACGTTCAAGCAAAATAACATCTCACTTTCTGGTGAAAAGAACCCCCTTGGCTTTATGTATGATTTCTAAACAGTTTCTCTGATGTAGTTCCCTAAAGCATGAGCATACATGTAGTTTGCAGACAGAGAAAAGGGCAACATTTGACTGAGGACAGCGATGGAGGGCAAGCTCTCAGAGGCTGGGAGGTAGGGCTGGTGGCCTGGGGACTATGGGCAGGGTGACTGTACAGTAACATGGCCTGGGGTAAAGGCTGGGCATGGCCATTTAGATTGGGGTGATTTGGAAACTGGATTGTGGAACAAATTAAGAGCCAGGCAGTGAGTATGAGAAGGTTTACAATTATTACATTCATGTCCCAAAACATCCATGAAAAGTTATCTTCATCCTGTAAATGAAGAAATCATCTCAAAAAGATAAGGTTTTACACAAAGTCATACAGCAATTTTAGGGTAGAGCCAGGACTTGAGGCCAGGCCTAAATCCAGTGTTCTCTGAGACCTTGATAAGGGCTGTGGCATAGAATGAAATCCATGTTCATTTGAATGAGATCATGTATTCCTCAACTCCTCACTGATATGGGGAAGAAAAACCGAATTCCTACCCCAAGAGGGTAAGGTCTTGGAGAGAACAGAGGAGTAAACTGTCACCCTGTGGTGTGGTCAGCTGAGATCAGGGTCAACCCCAGGACCATGAGGGTTCAGGGAAAGAGAGCTCCCAGCCTGGGGTAGACTGGGGAAGAGAGGCTTCCAGAATGGGGAATGCTTGAGCAATCCCAAGGGAACAGTGGCTAGCCAGGCTTCAAAGTGGGAAGACAGACGAAACAGTTTGCGCAAAGGCGGCAAACATACTAAATGAGAAGAACAAACTTGAAGGAGTTTAATACTCCTGGAGCTCCGGCCACCTGAAGGAAAGAGGGGAGAAATGGGGCTTGGAAGGAAAGCAGAGCCCGATTGTGAGATCCTGAAGGACGCGCTGAAGATTTTATTGTAAGGGTGCAGGGGACTCTAAAACAAGGAAAAGTGGGACAGTTACGTGATTGCATTTGCACTCCGGAGTGAGCCCCCAATACAGAGCTTGCTGCTCATCTACTAGGTCCCCTGTCCTGCTGCCTCACAGGTTTGCCCCATCACGGAGCTGACTGTCTGCACCTGTTCCTCCAGAACTGGCCCCCTCCCTCTCTAACCTGTTCTCCGCACCACCAGGCCTTCTCTGCCCTCTGGCTTCTGTTTGGGTCCAGACTTGGGAGGCACAATTATCTGGGAGAAGAGAGATCCTGGGGCATTTCTCTACCACCTCCCAGCCTGGCCGTGGCTGTGCGTCCCTCCTTGTCCCCAGCGTCTGTCTGTGGGCCCCTCCCATGGCTACAGCTCTTGCTGCGTGTCAGGAACATGATTCCCTCCTCTCAGGCATGGGGACGGCACCAGTGTCCCACACTTACTGGTCCCTGGCAGCGTCGCCACTCCTGCTCTCTTCACCCTGCCTAGACCTCAGTAATGTGCCCCTTTATTGGATTCTTTTGGAATTGAGCATGCCATCTGATTCCCGCAGAGACACCGTCTTGCTATTCCATCCCCACCAGCTCCAAAGGGCGACCCTGACCAGTCCAAGCCATTCGATGTACCGCTTTGCTATGATAATTTCTTGGTTCAGGGACTGACAAGAGACTTAATTTGGGCCGATCAGCCTGAAGGGGATGATGCATATTGCATGCATAGGAGAGATCTCTCTGCATCTGTCTCTGTCTCTGTCTCTGTCCCTCTCTCTCCCTTTCTCTTTACTCAGGCAATTTCCATTGCCATGAACTGCCACAGACGACTTTATAGTGACACTGAGGCTGAGAAAGGCAGAGTAGGAGGACAAAGTGAGACGTGGCTCTTCATGGCATCACTCAGACTCAGCTGCCTGGAGCCAGCCCCACCTCCGACTCCCAACTATTCAACATACGTTTGGTGGTGGTGGTGTTTTGGTTTGAAATGTAGTCTCACTCTGTAGCCCAGGCTGCAGTGCAGTGGTGTGATCTCAGCTCACTGCAACCTCTACCTCTTGGGTTCAAGTGATTCTCCTGCCTCAGTCTCCTGAGTAGCTGGGACTACAGGTGTGCCCACCGCGTCCAGCTAATTTTTAGATTTTTAGTAGAGACAGTTTTCACCATGTTGGCCAGGCTTGTCTCCAACTCCTGGGCTCAAGTGGTCCTCCCACCTCGGCCTTCCAAAGTGCTGGGATTACAGGCATGAGCCACAGTGTCTGGTCCGTAGTGTTTTATGGTTTAAGTCAACTTACAGCCCAAAGCATTCCCCAGCATGCTAAAGGGAAAAGGAATAGAAGCAAAGAGACATAGAGTCTATCACGCTTGTCCATGCCGTGAAAAGAAAAAACAAAGCAAAAGAGAGCGAGCGAGCACACGCCTAAACTAGGGCAACTGGCAATGATGACGGGGAGAAGAGAAGCCGCCAGGATTCTCAGTAGATGGGCCTTCTTCATGTTGCGTGAATGATGGAAGCACATCCCCACACCACCGATCCACAGGAAGGTCAAAACAATAGGCGGAAATCATCACGTTGTCCAAACACTCAGATACACCATGCTGAAATTTGTTGCAGAGATCAGATGTGAATGTGCTATAAATAATACAGGCAATCATCTTTAAGATTTTTTTGGGGGGGGGCCAGGCGCGGTGGCTCAAGCCTGTAATCCCAGCACTTTGGGAGGCCGAGGCAGGTGGATCACGAGGTCAAGAGATCGAGACCACCCTGGTCAACATGGTGAAACCCCGTCTCTACTAAAAATACAAAAAATTAGCTGGGCATGGTGGCGCGTGCCTGTAATCCCAGCTACTCAGGAGGCTGAGGCAGGAGAATTGCCTGAACCCAGGAGGCGGAGGTTGTGGTGAGCCGAGATCGTGCCATTGCACTCCAGCCTAGGTAACGAGCGAAACTCCGTCCCAAAAAAAAAAAAAAAAAGATTTTTTTATGATTTCAAGTCATTCTAAAATGCTGGGGGTTTTTGTTCTCTCAGATATAATTGTCGGCATTTGGCGACATACTGTCGTCTCTCAGTTCAATTACTCTACTGCTAAATATTCTAATGGCACAAGGAGCTTTATGTTACAGATGCATTACTTATATGAATGTCATTTTTTTTTTTTTTGAGACATGTTCCCACTCTGTTGTCCAGGCTGGAGTGCAGTAGTGTGATCTTGGCTCACTGTAGCCTCGATCTCCTGGGCTCAAATGATTCTCCCACCCCAACCTCCTTGTGTCTGGGACTACAGGCATGCACCACTATACCCAAACAAATTTTTTTTATTTGTAGAGACAGGGTCTCACTATGTTACCTAAGCAAATGTTAAACTCCTGGACTCAAGCAATCCTTTGATCTCAGCCTCCCAAAGTGCTAGGATTACAGGCATGAGCCACCGTGCCCAGTTGGAATGTGATTTTCTATAAGTAATGGCCACATTTCATATTTGAAGTCCTCTAAAAGTGCAATTGTTTCTAGGTAACCTGTGCTAAACCTTTTAAAATTTTTTGTTAAAGTGAAGAATTCCCTTATAAATCAATCACACTCTTGAAGTGTGTTCAGATTTATAAATTCCTAGTTTTACCTACAAAGATTTCTTAAAACAGAACGTAGCTTTATAAATCCAATCTCTTGAAATTCCATTGTTCAATAAGCAAATATTTATTGTTTATGTGATATTTTAAGACACCTTCCCAGGAACTCTAAGGTCACAAAGTCCTCAAATATTTTTGAACAGTCCAGTTGAAAGAGTACACAAAATAAGTTTCACTAGAAACCAAATAAATATGATAATAGAAGAAAAATGGATTTTAAAATGTTACAGAGCACAAGATCCCCAGAAGTTTACACTAGGTAGAGATTACACGTTGTTAAGTTAATCAAATATGGCAGACACTATGGATTGACTTGCCCAACCTCTTTTCCAAACACCTTCTAGAACATTAATGCCACTGACACAAACTGCATTTCTCAGACTCCTTTGCAGCCCTGGCTCTAGGTACAGCCTAGGAGTTGCCAGACAGTTTCACCAACAGGAGAATCTGTACCATGAAGAAGCACTTATACGCACAGTTGGGCTGTTTTTGCTGATACAAAGGCCTAAGCATGGGCTCCTAGGAGAATGCTGGTTGAAATTATTGTGTACATTCCCAGTATCACAGGTGCTAAGTGACATTAGGCTGTGGTAACAGGGTAAATATAAAGATGAAAAGGTCTGGTGGATAGGTACACAATTGTGGAACAAACTTTAATACTGAACAACATTCAAGGCAAAAATTATCGTGAAAAAACATATATATACATCTCTCTATATAGAATGACATATACTTTTTTAAAGGAAAAAACATCAAAATGTTTTAATAATCAGGAACATATATGTATCTGATAATATAGCCTTTACGTTCAGTGAGATTTAACAGGTTCATTTCAGAAAGAGAGAGATCAAGCGGCAAAAATTTGCATACACAGAAGATCTAAATAGCGTGAATAATAAGTATGAAATATTAGATAAATGTAGAATCTTAAAAATGCAATTTTTTCAAGCATTCATATAATATTTGTAAAAATTGACCAGGTACAAATCACATAGTAATCCTTGATAAATTTTAGAAAAAGAAATAGCATTGTATAAACTGTATTTATTTATCACAATGAGGTAGAAGGAGAAATTGTTAAGAATTATGAATAAAAGAAGAAATTAATAAAAATGTTAGCTAATAAAAAATTAAAAGTTCATATGTCTGGAAGCAAAAACACATGCCACCATATACATCTTACCTGAAGAGGAAATTATAATTTTGAAATACTAAAACTGAACATCAATAAAAAGTACTTGATGTCAGCACTTTGGGGTGAATATGTACAAATGTAATTTATAATTTATGATGTATATATACATATATAATTTCCATAGGTTTTTGGGGAACAGATGGTGTTTGGCCACGTGAATCAGTTCTTTAGTGCTGATTTCTGAGATTTTGATGCAACCATCACCCAAGCAGTATACACCATACCCAATTTGTAGTCTTTTTCCCACAGCCCCCCACCCTTTCCCCCAAGCCCCCAAAGTTCACTGTATCATTCTTTTGCCTTTGCATCCTCACAGCTCAGCTCCCACTTATGAATGAGAACATACAATGTTTGGTTTTTCATTCCTGAGTTACTTCACTTAGAATAATAATCCCCAGTTCCATTCATGTTGCTGTGAATGCCATTATTTCCCTTTTCATTGCTGAGTAGTATTCCATGGTGTACATATATATATATATATATATATATACACTACAATTTCTTAATTCACTGGTTGGCTAATGGAGATTTGGACTGGTTCCATATTTTTGCAATTGTGAATGGTGCTGCTATAAACATGCAGGTGCATTTATATTTTTTTGTATAAGGATTTCTTTTCCTTTGGGTAGATACCCAGCAGTGGGATTACTGGATCAAATGGTAGATCTACTTTTAGTTCTTTAAGGAATCCCCACGTTGCTTTCCACAGTGATTCTACTAGCTTGTGTTCCCCCCAGCAGTGTAATATGGTATATTTTTTCTTTTTTCTTTTTTTTTTTTGAGATGGAGTTTCACTCTTGTTGCCCAGGCTGGAGTACAACAGTGCGATCTTGGCTCACTGCAACCTCTGCCTCTCGGGTTCAAGCGATTCTCCTGTTTCAGCCTCCCGAAGAGCTGGGATTACAGGCTCCCACCACCTTGCCCGGCTAATTTTTGTATTTTTAGTATAGACGGGTTTCTACTATGTTGGTCAGGCTGGTCTCGAACTCCTGACCTCAGGTGATCCACCTGCCGCGACCTCCCAAAGTGCTGGATTACAGGTGTGAGTCACTGTGCCCGACCAACATGGTATGTTTTTAAAAGGCCAGAAGAGAGGATTTTGAACGTTCACAAAAAAAAAGAAAGGATAAATGTTTGAGGGGATAGATATGCTGATTACCCTGATTTAACCATTACGCAAGGTATGCACATGGAAATATCATTCTGTATCCCTTAACTATGTGTAATGATATGTCAAAAAACATGAAGCGGAAAAACACGTCACAACAGTATGTACGTGATAAAACAAATACAGCACTGAGAAGGAAATTTATAATTCCAGATATATTTATCAGAAAACACGTGAGATCAAAAACAAATCACCTCAGCCTGTGTCTAAATGCAGAGCTTATTTGCACTGAAAGCTTTTCTCTGTAGCTTTAATTCAGTGCAGGAAGATTTGAGGAGCCGTGCCACCTCCTCACTTTCTCCTTATCAAAAGTGTCCATTTATATGCATCTAGGCGCTGGCAGAATCATGTGCCTGGAAGTGTATGTTTTCCTCCATTCTGTCAGAGCTCAGTGATATGACTGATTACACCAGCTCCCCACATCCACTCAGCGACATGGCAGCAGCTGCTTATTTCAGTGCCAGCCCACAGCTTTCCACTGCTGACTGCACAGGGCCCTCGCCCCAGGTATCCGTGCCTACCTTAAACATGCTCAGAGCACTTACGGTAGCCTGCAGCTGGGCAGAATCATCTCACACAGAGCCTATTTTATACTGAAGTGTTGAATATCTCATGTAATTTATTGAATATTGCATTGAAAGTAAAAAAAAGAAGTGGTTGTGTGGGTACTTGAACAGTTTCTGCTATATTGACAATTAGCCGAATAAATTAGTTATCATTTGTGTTATCATTTCCTTATTTGAGAATTAAAAAGTAGGCCAGGTGTGGTGGCTCATGCTTAGAATCCTGGTACTTTGGAAGGCCAAGACCGATCACTCAAGGTTAGGAGTTCGAGACCAGCCTGGTCAACATGGCAAAACACTATCTCTACTAAAAATACAAAAAGTAGCCAGGTGTGGTGGCAGGCACCTGTAATCCCATCTACTTGGGAGGCTGAGGCACAAGAATTGCTTGAACCTGGGAGGTGGAGATTGCAGTGAGCCAAGACTGTGCCACTGCACTCCAGCCTGGGCAACAAGAGTGAAACTTTGTCTCAAAAAAAAAAAAAAAAAAAGAATTAAAAGGTATATAAGCTATAAAACAGGACTAACTGCTCTGGCTCTGTATACACACACACATACATGCATACACATACACAGAACACTTAGTTCTGTTTTGCTCCAGGTTCTGAGGATACAGCAATAAACCAAAATGGCAAATATCCCTGCCCTGGGACCTTACAATCTAGTTGAGGGAAAGGCAATAAAATAAATAAATATATTGTATGATGACGCTGGGGAGAAAAGTAATGCAAGTAATGGACAAAGCGAGAGCGGGAGGGGCGTGTCAACGACGAAAGGGTGAGTTTAGAGCCTACGTCTGACTCCAACCAGGACAAGGCGACGGTGTGGGCATTCTCTAGTCAACCATTACCCTGACTTTTTCCACTTCCTTTTCTTCATCCCCGATCCTATCAAAGCAGCCACCAATTTCTTCCGTGTCTTCATTCCTAAAGTCTCCGTCCTCCACAGCTGCTCCCGATGTCCCCGTCCTGCCTCCTCCCGCCGAGGTCACACCTTTCCCCTTCCAGGAAGCCTCCCAACCTCCTTGGCCTGAACTGTGTTCTGTGCTATTTAATTCTCAGCAACTCTCTGTGGGCCACTTAGCGCTGGCTGCCATAGCTATGCAAGTTCAAATGAAAATCCCAATTACAGCACTTGTGGGATGAAACTTTCTCTGTACCAAAGTACACAAATGATTCGAAAACAACTGCAGAAACTGCAGCTTCTCCTCTTGGTGTTCCCCGTCCCTGAGTTCTAACTTCCAGAGCTACCCGGAACCCCCTCCCTCCACCCTTCCCTATCTTAAAGTATACAAAGCGAGTTTGTTATTTGTCATTTATACTGGACCGGCAGAGTGATTTCACTTAGTGGGCATAAATTTCAATGTGTCACCTCAACTAGGATTTGCATTTTAAGACTTCAGTCTGATTCGGGAAAAGTTCCCAGCCTCACCCAGTATGGGGGAAGAAGCGTGGGTAGTCGTGGGGTTTTGGAGTCTGCCTCTAGAACGTCTCCTTCTGGCTTTCCTGAGATGAATGAATGAACAGCTTGCTCAACTGCAGCTGTGGAAAACTGCCTTCATGGTCAAGGACATTTTCCAGAATCTAACATTCATCCTCCCCCACTCCAAAGTCCCCCCACTTCTCCCCTCCCGCCCTGATTCACCTACATGTAAGCTTCAGCTCACAGCCTCCCAGGAGAGGCCTCGGCACCCTGAAGTGAGGCGCTCCCTTTTGAGAAGTGCCACACAGAGAGGCACATTCTTTCCCCGGAAGGACCTCCTACGAGCGTCTCTATATGAGGCTGTTATAAATAGAATCCCAATCTTCACAGTTAAGTTTCTCAGCATAAATGAATATTCGGCGTCAAGTTCATCAATCCCCTTTTTGTTGTGAATTTGGGTTGCTTGAACCCAAGACCCAGACGCCAACAACTCCCGCCGGAGCAACTGTGAAGGGAAGCCCTTGATCTGCTCATGGTCACAGCCAGCTCCTGGAAGGCTCTTCAGGGACGCCAGCAAGGAGCCAGGCGAATCTCGCCAGGACCCCATATCCTTACTACCACAGTAAGACGATGAAATCCATTTCAGATCCGTTACCTCACAGTCTTATCTCCCCACTCTGAATACAAGCTCATTCTGGGAAAAACGAGCTCCCTATAAAAGGGGGGCCTGCCAGTTCTAGCACCTTGTACATGACGTGGATTTCTTTCTCATATTAATTGATCAAACAGGTACAAAAGCAGGAATTTCCCACGCTGCACACTCCATCATGAGTTGTCTGTGGATGGGCCCCTGGTGGGAGGGCAGCAGTCTCATGGCATCTTCAACCTACTAGGTTTAGAGACCTACATGTGACTGAAATCAGATAACGTCACCCCATGGCTGACTGTAGGGGGTCTGAATGTCAACAACAACAGCAAAAAAAAAAAAAAAAAAAAGGCACAATAATGTTCTGAGATTCACTTCTAGGGTGTGTTTTGTGAAAAGGGACAAGACTTTTAAGTGTCCGCCACTCCTGCAAGCTTTCCCTCATACATGACTCATTGGAAACATGAGGTTGTAAATTACTTCAAGCTGGTGGGGCCTGTTCTTAGGGATGCCAATTAGCATGGACTCTGGATTGACAAGGACGAGACCTGTGTGTGAGCCATTCCACTCTCTGTGAAGTTACCAGCGATGAAACTGCTGCTGTGAGGCAAAGTCCCTCATCAATGGGATTATTAGCTAGATGGGCAAGAAAGCGAGACTGCTTAGTAAAAAAAGAAGAAAAAAAACTTTTAAGAAAAATCACCTTAGCAATAGAATTTGTTTTGTTTTGGCAGCTTTAACGATGACTGTAATAATCAGCCAGCCACCATGCCTCGTTCTTTTCAGCGGCATGTAATCTCACATCTGTTCATATTCATTAATCCCTAATGTCTGATAGCGTTTCCATAATTTCCATGGAAAGGGGCATTTTCTCCTCATCTCGGTAATTAACTGTGCCATGCATACAGCTGAGGAGAAAACCTAGCAAGTGCCCAGGATTGATAGGCAGGGTCCTAACTGAGCTGCAGGGTCCAGGCTGGCCATGGGGTGCAAACTGTGGTCTGTGGGACACCCAGAGAAAGAAAGGCCTGTTCTCTCCCTGAGACCTCCGAGGCTGCAGGTCAGCAGCAATGCTCACTGAGCCAACAACTGGAGCTCTCTCTTCATCTAATCAAATGCATTCTAATTGCAGGTTTGATATTGTTTACAGATACACAATGTATTGGTCTGTTCTCATGCAGCCAATAAAAACATACCCGAGACTGGATAATTTATAAAGGAAAGATATGTAACAGGCTCACAGCTCCATGTGGCTGGGGAGCCCTCACAATCATGGCAGAAGGCAAAGGAGGAGCAAAGTCACGTTTTACATGGCAGTAGGCAAGAGAGCTTGTGCAGGGGAACTCCCATTTATAAAACCATCAGATCTTGTGAGATTTTTTCCAATATCACAAGAACAGCATGAGAAAGACCCAAACTTATGATTCAATTACCTCCCACCGAGTCCTCCCTGACACATGGGAATTATGGGAGCTACAATTCAAGATGAGATTTGGGTGGGGACACAGCCAAACCATATCAAATGGCATCCATTATTTAATTTTCTCCCTGGAAAAATCCCTAAGCCACATGAACAGTAATCATGTTTAGTAGAGTACCCAAATTAACTGGGATTTGAAGATTTCCAATGACCCACACTGTCTATTAAGGACAGATATTAGAATTACTAGAATTATGTAGGAAGTTGCAAAGACATTTGCAGCCATGTGGGGTGATCTTGGGGGGGAGCAGAACGGAGGCAGTAAAAGTTACTCTTGCAATGACTCTGCCTCAGTCACAGGATGTTTTTCTAAGAATCTGTTTGTCAGAATGGTGCTCTGATGTATTTCTTTGTCAGTGATCGTGTAGCCCCTGTCGGTGCTTACTTCTGGAGAAGGCTGTGGTCTATGTGAACACTAGAAAGCTTCTGGGCATGGGCTGTTGCTCTGCGAACGTCATCAGTGACTGACCCTGGAGACCAGGCTCTGCTGAGGCTCTGTCAGGACTGGCTCTGCTTTCTCTCTGTTTTCTGAGTCTTTCTTACCTAAAACAGAGAAAAGCAGAAAAGACACGCCTCCAGGGAAGCGATTTTGGTTGCCACTGGGGAAGTTTTGCCAGGGCTGACGCCTGATCCTGAGAAAACACGCACTCCATTTCTGGCTCAGAGCCACAACTGGTCTCCTTCCCTGAATCCCTACTGAGGGAGACAGCTTGGGAGAGACCCGCCTTCCCAGCCAGCCTGTCCTGGAAACTGTGCCTGGAACCAGCCCACAAAGCTCCTTACCCTCCGTGGGAAATGCTACTCTTACTTTCCCACCTTAGATGTGTCTACCTGCATGTCTGTCTGCAAGAATTAAGGACTGTCGTGGGGCACGGAGGACTTTGTCATGGCTCACACCACATCCCAGGATCGTGCACAAGGCCTGGCACATCAGAGGCATGTCGTGGATGTCTTCATACTAAACAAGAAGTTGTGCGGGTCTACAGACTCCCTTCCCCCGCATCCTCCGACCCTCAGACTTCACTTGGCCTCTCATTATTCTCCTTCCCCTCCATTCCCACGTGGCATCTGATTTTACCTGGACAGACAGTGGGGAAAAAGCAGAAAGCAGCATGGGATCTTCTCAGGAACATCTTCGCGGTGGCCCCAACAGACACAAATAGCTCAGAGAGCAGTCCTCACTCCCAGATGTACTGATCTGAGATCACCCCCAGCACACAGGTCTCCCGACCTGCCAAGGTGTGACCCACATCCAACCAGAGCCCACTACAAAGTGACCACAGAGAACCAGACACAGACAGTCTGATTATTTGCATTTAACAAACCTTCCATCCTTCTTTGCTTCCTTCCTCCCTCCTTCCCTCCCTTCCTTCCCTCTCTGTTACTCAACCAGTTACCAGATTTCATGAGAGAAAGAGTTTGTTCTCCCTTCATTTTCCCAGGTGCTCCCAAATTTAACCCACTCAATCTGGTCCAAAACAAGACACTGACCTGCAAGACTTGTGGGTGGGACCCTCCAGAGGGCGGTGCTTACTGCTCTCCCGCACACTCACTGTTCCTGGGACTCTGAACATCTCACTCTACCAAGTTTTCTCATTTTCCGAAAGTAAGATGACCCCATGTGTCCTGGTTTTCTCCTGAGTCCCTCAGAGAATCCCAGGAAACCGCATGTGAGGTGCTCTGCAAATGTAAATTCCTACCCGGGGGAGTAGTTGTTTCTCAGCCAGTAAGGATTTGAAATTTTGTAGTAAATTAGAGGAGAAACTGTCCTGCCACCTTATTTTTTTTTTCAATTTAAAGGCAGGGTCTCACTGTGTTGCCCAGGCTGGAGTGCAGTGGCACAAACACCACGCACGGCAGCCGCGGACTCCCAGGCTCACGCCATCCTCCCAACTCAGCTTCCCAAGTAGCTGGGACAGGTGCACGCCATCACGTCCAGCTATTTCTTTAGAAATTTCTGTAGAGTTAGGGGTCCCACTGTGTTACCCAGGCTGGTCTCAAACTCCTGACCTCAATCAATCCTCCCACTTCAGCCTCCCGAAATGTTGGAATTACCGGTGTGAGCCACGGCACCCAGCCCGGAGAGCTCTTTCTAAAACGTAATTCTATGCATGACATTATCTAACTAAGACCTATTTATGGGACATGCCCCCCTAGTCCAAATACAGAGAGGGGGAAAAAGTAGATTAAATAGAAACAGAACACTGAAGGCATAATGAGGCTCCAATAACAAGATAAATCTCCCCATGAACCAGAAACAGAAGAGAAACTCAAGTCAGTGGGCTCTGCTGCAGCCGGGGCCTGCCAGACGGCTGTTCTGAGAGGAGGCTGGGCAGTCTGCAGTTTGGTGCCACTGGGGTAAGCAGGATACAGTTACTCCACTCAACAGTCTGGGACTAGTGTCACTCACCAACTCCCACCCCCGCTCCCAATACCCACCCATAAAAGAAACTAAAACCTGTGGCTAACCCTCCCCTAGGAGCTAGAGTTTTGAATAAGCTACAAACCGAGGAAGGAAAAAGAAGACAGAAACTTCGTGTCCAAACAAGACAGGAAGGAAGCCACAGTGTGTCCCCAAAGCCACCGTGGGACAGGAGCACTGCAGCGCCGCCAGGTTTAGTGCAGGGAGTCCTGAACAGCTGCACAAAGGTGACCACAAAACCCCCGGCCCAGCAGGGGTGAGCACAGAAGGAAACAGAAAGAAGAAAACAAAAACAAAAGCCTCCCACTCCAAATAAGCCTGCAAAGCGAAATTCCAAAACAGAGGAAGAAATCTAATACGGAGAAATATAGCCAAGAAAATCAACCTTCAAAACGTGAATATGCCCCTGAGGAAATTAAGTGTGTGGATCCAGGTGGCAGAGCTTCAAAATAGGTAGGTTCAGTTGCCCAATGAGATAAATGAATCACTTCCATTTTAAAAGTGTGAGAAATTAAAATAAAAGCAGATGTAAATGAAGGGAAAAAATGCCCACAACACAGTACAAAAACATTACGTGCATTAACATCCACAGAGAACGACAGTGGATCAACAGGAATTCTCTAAGAAGGAAGCAGACAAAATGCTGAAGAAGCATTATTCAGAATTTAAAATTTTCCAGATTTGAAGAGACATGAATCCTCAGATGGACAGTATGCTCCAACTACCCATCAAAATAAAGAATGGTAAAGCCATTTCCAGAATTGTCACAGTAAAACTACAGAACATGAGGAGTGAAAAGGAAATGTTTACAGCTACCAGAGAGAAAAGGCCGATGACCTGCAAAGGAGCTACAGTTAGAACGACATTGGAACTTCTCATCAGCAACAATAAGTGATGGAAGACAAGGAAATCACATCAATTTGGTAAGAAAATTAGTAACTCTGGATCTCAAGTTTCATACACAAATGATAAACTATCAATTCAAGACTCGTGGGGGGAAAATCTGTGTTTAGAAAAATCAAGAGCTAAATACCCACAGACCCTCACTAAGAAAATAAGTAAAGGATTATTTCATGAGGAAGAAAAAGTAAACTCAGAGATATATGTATATGGAGTTTTAAAAGTAAAGATGATTCAGAAAAAAAGGTAATTTTTTTTTTCAGACGAAGTTTCACTCTTGTTGGCCATGCAATGGCTGATCTCGGCTCATCACAACCTCCTCCTCCCGGGTTCAAACCATTCTCCTGCCTCAGCCTCCTGAGCAGCTGGGATCACAGGCATGCGCCACCATGCCAGGCTAATTTTTTGTACTTTTAGTAGAGACTGGAATTCCCCCATGTTGGCCAGGTTGGTCTCGAACTCCCAGCCTCAGGTGATCTGCCTGCCTCGGCCTCCCAAAGTGCTGAGATTACAGGTGTGAACCACTGCGCCCCGCCCGGGTGGTGAGCACCTATAATCACAGCTACTCAGGAGGCTGAAGCAGGAAAATCCCTTGAAGGCGGGAGGCAGAGGTTGCAGTGAGTCAAGATTGCGTCAGTGCACTCCAGCCTGAGCTACAGAACGAGACTCCATCTCAAAAAAAAAAGAAGAAGAAGAAAAGAAAATTCAAATAGGGTGGTAAAAAATATTTTAGTTGTAAACGTTTTATTAAACACATTTATTAAGTGAAAAAAACACTTTTTAAAAAAGAAACTAAAGCCAATGCTAAGATGGATACAATAGTCCACGAACGGTTGATATGAGCCCATGGCATATTCAGGGCAGGAAGAAATACTATGTTAGAAAAATGTACAGCTAAGAGTGTTGGTTAAAACATTAAAAATAACTGAAAAAATGGAAACACGATGTGTAGCTTCCAAATCAGTACAGGTTTAAAAGGGGGACCCTAGAAAACTTCGCCAATCCAATAGAGAGCAGAAAAGTGAAAACAGAAAGGCAGATAAAGATGCTATAAAGAAAATGCAAGCCAGGCATGGTGGCTCACGCCTGTAATCCCAGCACTTTGGGAGGTCGAGGTGGGTGGATCACTTGATGTCAGGAATTCAACATCAGCCTGGCCAGCATGGTGAAACCCTGTCTCTGCTAAAAATACAAAAATTAGCTGGGCATGGTGGTGCACACCTGTAATCCTAGCTACTCAGGAGGCTGAAGCAGGAAAATCACTTGAACCCAGGAGGTATAAGTTGCAATGAGCCGAGATTGTGTCAGTGCACTCCAGTCTGGGCTACAGAATAAAACTCTGTCTTAAAAAAAAAAAAAATTCAAAATAGGGTGGTAAAAAAATGTATCAGTAGATACATTAAATGTAAAAGGATTTATCCATATATTCAAAATTGGAGATTATCCAATGATTTTAAAAAATAGGCCAGGGGTGCTAGCTCACACCTATAATCCCAGTACTTTGAAAGGTCAAGGCAGGAGGATCCCTTGAGGCCACAAGTTCAAGACCAGACTGGGAGACATCGCAAGACTCCATCTCTACAAAAAAATAAAAATTAAGAGGGTGTGGTGGTACACACTGCGTCCCAGCTGCTCAGGAGGATGAGGGGAGGATAGCTTGAGCCCAGGAGGTAGAGGATGCTGTGAGCTATGATCATACCACTGCGCTCCAACCTGGGCAAATAGTAAGACCCTGCTTTTGAAAATCAAATAAAAACTCCTGCTATATGCTACTTGTACAAGAACATCTAAAACAAAAGACCCCACAGAGTTAAAAATAAAGGAGAAATAATATGACGGGCAAACACATATGTTAAAAACAAGCCTATTACAGCGACGTTAATGCTAGGCAAAATATGAATTAAGAGAAAATGAGTAAGAAGAGATAGAAGAGGGTAGTTGGGAAGGAATGGTCATATAGAATTCTGCACTCAAAGAACTAGCAATACACATTCTTTTTACATCAAATATTTTTTAATAGTGATATTTTAGGTCACAAAGGAAATCTCAATGAAGATCAAAGATTTAGTGTAATATAAACCGCATTTTCTCATCAAAATGTGATCAAATTTGTAAAAATATACAAAGATAGCACCAAAAAAGTATGATTAGAAACAGGAAGTGCCCACAATGAACTCATAAGTAAAACAGAAATTCACAATAAAAATTAGTACTGTTTAGAACTAAACAATCATAATGAATTAACTACCTCATAATGACCTATTATGAGATGCAGCCATAAAAGTATTTAGTTTAAAATTATAATTTTAAATGTATTAATGTATAAAACATGTAAGATGAAATATACTTGGGTTAGACATTCAATTTAGATGCTTGGCGGAAAGAATATATATAAGAAGAAGGAGGGAAATAATAAAGATAGAAATAAAATTGAAGCAAAAAAGTAACATACGGTAATCTAAACCTTATTATTTGAAAATGACAAATCACTTGTAAGACTGGTTAAGAAAAAATTAGAAAACATATATTAATAATATTAAAAATAAAAGGAAGCCATGATTATAGGCATAAAAATTTTAATTGAGAGAATTCAATAAACAATTTTATGAAAATAAATTTTAAAATTTGATAAAATAACATTTTAGAAAATAAAAATTACCAATTGTATGCAGCTGTTCTTGCATTGCTGTAAACACCTGAAACTAAACCATTCATGAGAACTCATCCCCACCAGGCCCACCTCCAACACTGGAGATTACATTTCAGCATGAGATTTGGTGGAGACACAGATCCAAACCATATCACCAATATTGACTACAGAAGAAATAGATAACTGAGTAAATCAATAATCCATTTTAGAATTACATAGGTAATCAAATTTTCATCTCCAAGAGTCATCAGACCGAGAGCATTTTAAAGGAGAGTTTTGCCAAACATTGGTGGAATAGGTAATTTGATAATTTCTCTTTTACTATTTCCGAGTGGAAAGAGAAGAAAAAGGTACCCATTTGGAGCTATTAGTTAAAACCTTGATACCCGAAAGAGACAGGCTCAAAGTCATAGAAGAAAGTTACAGATAAATCTTGTGTATGTGCATACATGCAAAAATCCTTCAAAATTAATTTTTAAAAAGCACATCAAATTTACATGTTTGTAAAAGTAATATACCATGTAACAATATAATCATGACCAAGACCAAGTAGAGTGTATAGGGATTTTAAGAATATTTCAACATCAGAAAAAGTCTATTTATATAATAGGGCATAGTCAGAGATTGAAGGGAAAAAAATCAAACTGTCAATGAATGGAGAAAGAACACTTTGGGAGTCCAAAGCAGGTGGGTCATCTGAGGGCAGGAGTTCCAGTTCAGCCCAGCCAACGTGGCGAAACCCCGCCTCTACTAAAAATACAAAAATTAGCTAGGCATGGTGGAATGCACCTGTAATTCCAGCTACTCAGGAGGCTGAGGCAGGAGAATCCCTTGAACTTTTGGGAGGCAGAGGGTGCAGTTAACCAAGAACAACCCCCTTCCCTCCAACCTGGGTTACAGAGCGAAACCCAAAATTCAAAAAAAAAAAAAAAAAAACACTAGATGAAATGCAACATCTTTTCATTATTAAAATATGTAGAAAACTAGAAACAGGAATAGGAAAATTCTTGAGCTAAAATACCTCACCACAAACTTACATGAATGTTGCACTTTAGTTTGAAATTTAGAAAATTGTTATTCAAGTCAAGAATTTTTAGTTTCCAGTTACCACAATATGTATTTAACATTACACTGAATGCCCTACTCAATTAAATAGGACAGGAAAAATAAATAATAAGTATGAAAATTAGAAAGATAAAGACATAATTTGCCTTTATTTGTAGGTGCTGTAATTGTACATAGAGGAAATCCAAAAGACTGGAGTTATGACTGTAACCCTTTCAATATAATATGGAAAATTTGCAATAAAATAGGTATATTGACAACCCTTCTCAGCTTTGATCCTGTAGTTGCTTTATATATATATATATATATA
>NW_022437051.1:1215855-1248346 GCF_009761245.1 Sapajus apella
AAACAACACAAGTCATTCTTATAATTTTGCCTTAAATAAGAATATCTATTTTCAAGTAGTTAAGAGGAAAATACAGACTTAAAAATTTATGTGTTGTTTTAACTATTTCTCTTGTTCTTAACTCTTTCAGAAAGATCTGGTATCATTTTCTTTAAGCATGACAAACAGCATTTTTATAACTAAAACATTTCTTGAAATTTAGCATTGCTAATTCTGCTGGCAATAAACTCCCTTCATTTCTTTCATCTGATAATGTTTTTGTGTTGTTATTTTTCCTATTTAGAATATTTTATCTGGATATAAAATTCTGGGTTGACAGATTTTTTTCTTGTTTTCTGTCAGCACCTTACATATGTTATTTCACTGACTTCTGGGCTCTATATAGTCTGATGAAGTCATCAGTCATTTTAATAATTGCTTCCTTATATACAATGTATCATTTTTCTGTTTTCAAGGCTTCCCTTCATCTTTGGTTTCCTCAGTTTGACTGTGATGTGCTTAGGCATGTTTTTCTGTCAATTTATCCTACTTGGGACTTATTGAAATTCTTGAATCTGTAAATATGGTCTTTTATCAAATTTGGAAACTTTTCTAGCATTATATCTTTTTTTTTTTTTTTTTTTGAGACAGAATCTTACTCTGTCACCCAGAGCAATCACAGCTCACTGCAGCCTTGACTTTCCAGGCTCAGGTGATTCTCCCACCTCAACCTCCTGAGTAGCTGAGACTACAGATATGTGCCACCATGCCCAGCTAATTTTTTGTATTTTTGGTAGAGACTGTTCTTGCCATGTTGTTGCCCAGGCTGGCCTTGAACTCCTGAGCTCAAGTGATCCACTCATCTCAGCCTCCCAAAGTGCTGCAACTACAGGCATGAGCAAACACACCCAGCACATTGTCTTTAAGTAATTTTTTCTGTCCATTATCTCTCTCCTATACTTCTGGGATCCCAGTTATGCATATGTTAGAGATCATTATTTCTCCACAGCTCTCTGGGGCTCTGTTTATTTTTTCTCATCTTTTTTCTCTTTGTTATTCATACTGCATAATTTCTGTTGATCAATCATTAAGATAATTATAATTTCCTTTCATCTCCAATTAAGACTGTATAGTGAATTTTTAATTTATTTTATGTTTTAATTCTAGAATTTCCATATTTCTGAGTTCTTATTCTCCTGCTGAAATTTCCTCTTCCTTTGTCCATTCTGAGCATATTTTCTTTCACATCACTGAACATTTTTATAGTTGCTGCTTTATACAGTTTGCCTGATAATTTCCACAGCCAGGAATGGTCTCTGTTGCTTTTCTTTCCCCTGAGAATGGGTCACATATACCTGAATCTTTGCAGTCAAATAATATTGGATTTTATCTTGGACACTGTAAATATTAGAGAATCCCTGGGTTTTATCATTAGTTCTTCAAAAAGTATGGATCGTTTGTTTACAAGGCAATTAATACGACTGGGCTCAAAGTAAAAACTCTGTGTGTTTGATAGCAACTCAAATCTCAGTTAACTTCTTTTATTGTTAGTTGAGCTTCTCAGAGTCTGCCTCACATACATATGGCTCAAGTGTTAACCAAGATTTGGGCAAGAGTTTATACAAACAATTTGGAGGTTTCCTTTCTGGCTCTCTGCTAGCTGAGATTACTCCTTAACTTTCCAGAGACAGTTGTTGCCTAAATTTTTCCTCTGGTTCTTCACGCCAGAAATACAATAGATTTTCTCTCCAAATTTTAGCTGCCTCACATGCTGCAGAATCCCTTCAGGTTGCCTAAAAATGAGATACCTATCTGGAGTCATTGCCTTCTTTCAAGCATCAGCTCCCTTTCGTAATATTCCTGCTTTGGTTCACTGTCCAGAAAACACCATCCAGTTGCCTTTGTTTCCCCTTTTTTCCTTTATCTAATTTTCCTTTTGTTTGTCTGTTCAATGTGTATCGTTATTAAAGGTGAAAGCTCAGTCTGACAGGAGCTTACCTGGCTATTAGAAGAGGAACCAATATTTTTTAAAAACTTACACATTGTTTGAAATTAGAAAAGAGTACCTTAAGGTGCTAAATACAAAGTCAACATCACTTTATTTTACACCAGTAATACCCACTTAAAATGTAATCAAAAATATAATTTTTTAATTCCCACAGAAAATTCCTATCTAAATTAGAAATACCTGGTATTCATCCAACAGATAAAAATTTATAAGAACTTCATAAAAAATAATTATTAACAGGAATACAAGAATTTTGGAATACATGAGAGAGCAACTATATTTATAGACAGAAAAACTTAAGGATATCAGTTCTTTAAAAATTAATCTATAAATTTAAAGCCATTCTGATCAAAAGCCCCAAAGAGGTTTTCATTGACAAGCTGCTCCTTAAACTCATATGGAGAACAAATGTCAAGAGCTAGAACAACAACTCGCGATGTAAAATACCAAGATATTTTATGAAGTTGCATGTTCTATAGTAGTGAAATCTACAAGTAAACCCATGGAACAGAATAGGAAATACAGAATGAGAACTGCACATATATGAAAACTAGAGATATAGAAAAAGTGACAATATAAGGGAAGGAGAAAAGATGAAAAACTCAAATGCTACTTGAATTTTTGATTATTCATAAGGAACACAAAGTGAAATTACATCCACACCCCAAAATAAATTCAGTTGGATTCAAGACCTAAAAGTGAAGTATCAGACTCTTAAAAATTTAGAAAATAACATGAGAAATAACATCTTGGGCAATGAGTTCTTAAACTAGACAATGAAAAATACAAACTATAAATGAAAACATGACATCCTTTCATTAAATTAAAAGTTACAGTTCATTGTTTGCAGGAGAATTGCTTGAACCCAGGAGGCAGAGATTGCAGTGAGCCAAGATTGCACCACTGCACTCCAGCCTGGTGCCTGGCAACAGAGCCAGACTCTGTCTCAAAAAAAAAAAAAAACACATCATAAACAAGATAAATCACTGACCTGAAGAAATTACTTACTGTGCATACCTACCTTTGTTTATTACATTGTATAATTTTCATTATGTTTGAAATACAGTATTTCAACACAATCATTTTGAAGATACTTTCATTGCTCTTCACTTTTCTTAGAAGAAAGACAAAAATTCCAAACTGCTCCTCTTCCAGCTATTTTCTTTCCAGACTCAATTCCCCACCATCCGTGACTTTTCCTGTCTTGGGATCTTCACAGAAGCTGCGCCATTCCTTCTAATAAACACACCTGCCTCTCCACTTCACTTAGAGAACTCCTCCTCCACCATCAAGAAATGGAATCCTGCCATTAACGATTTTTCTTGCCTATCCACCATAACACAAGTTACTCCCCCGTTACAAACTCTCACACACTGTGAACTTCTCTTTCATTGTCATAAACGTTGACATTAACTATGTATGTATTTTTTAAATGTCTGCTCTGTAAATTTCATGAAAGCAAATAAAATGCCTGTACTTTTCGCCACTTAATCCAGCACAAGGCTTGACACATAGTGTATGCCCAGTTGTTATATTATTGGGGAAAAAAGAGCGGTAGAAGAAAGAGAAAGAGGGAGGGGGAAAAAAGAAGAAAAAAAAAAAAAACTTTCTCCCCAGCTGGGCCCAGTGGCCCACGCCTGTAATCCCAGCACTTTGGGAGGCCAAGGCGGGCAGATCACTAGGTCAAGAGATTGAGACCATCCTGGCCAACATAGTGAAACCCGGTCTCTACTAAAATACAAAAATCAGCTGGGAATGGTGGCGTGCACCTGAAGTCCCAGCTACTCGGGAGGCTGAGTCAGGAGAATGGAGGCTGAGTCAGGAGAATTGCTTGAAACCAGGAGGTGGAGGACTCAGTGAGCCGAGACCGCGCCACTGCACTCCAGCCTGGTACCTGGTGAAAGGGCAAGACTCTGTCTCAAAATTAAAAAAAAAAAAATGGGGAGGGAAGGGAGGGAAAGAGGAGAGAGGGGAAGAGGAAGGAAGGGAAGGAAGGAGAGAGGGAAGAAAGGAGGGAAAGAGGGAGGGAGGGAGGGTTCTGACCATTATGAACTGCTGGTTGGGTATGTTGAGGTTGATGTGGGAGTCCAAAAAAAGTGGAAGAGGAGAGGCAATGATGAAGCCAGATTATACCCAAGACAGCTTCAATTTCTTAAAATCTATATTGAAAGGAGCTTGGGGGCTAAATTCTATTGGCCCACACTCAATTTTCCAGTGTTCTGTTATCTACAATTTCTGCCCCGAAATTATATACTTCCATCAGGGGCCCAGTTGCAGGAAGTCATGATTAAGAGTTCCTGCTAAATTGGCCCCTTGTGTATTAGTCATTATTTTAACATTCGCTGTAACAACATATTCAATAGTGTATCTGTATATTTAAAAGGGGGAAAGGAGTCATTCTCTGTTAATACCAGGCATTAGTTTTGCAAATGAAGCAATTAATTTGAGTGGATAAGGGTTTTTAAAGATTGGATCCACTAAAACAAACACACACTCATCAACACTTTCACACACTAATACACACACACACACACACACACACACACACACACACACACCATTTAATTTGTTACTAATGCAGTAAGTACCCATTAGAAGATAAATCTAAAGAAAGCTATTCCTGAAGGGTTTAAAATTCATTTTGTATTTTGAAATGAGAGGACAAAGGTGACCGCGGTGATGACGATGATGAGATAAATGTTGACAGTTATTAGAACCATAACTAATATTTAGTGTGTGTTAACTACATGCCAGGCATTATACGAAGTACTTTACATGCAATAATTATCTTACCTAATCCTTGTAAGACCCTATGAAATAAATAATTTTATTACTCCCTTTTACAGTTGAAAAAAATAAGGTACTCTTAGCCAAAGGTGATCTAACTTTAAAGCCTTGAAATGCCTAGCCACTTGGCTAACTGTCTCACTTGCACCCACCACATCCCCAAAATTGTGTCACTCACGTGCCACATACCACATGCCACAAATGTACGTACACACGCCCTTAAAGTTCATTTTCACAAAAATACAGTGGAAGCCAGATGTAGAAAAACTTTCATTCAAATGCTTAAAATAAAGACATTCACCGTAAAAGCAGATCTTCATACTGAATTCCCCGAGTTGTAGAATGATGAATCTAATTTCCTCCTCTGTGTTTTAATTCCGAACAGATGGCCACACTAACTGTTTAGCCTAGTTGCTCAGGCTCCATTTTCCAGACAATTCAAAGTCCCCACAGATGCTTGAGCCTGAACATCACGAATTTATAAATGAACTTCCCACTCCCGAATTTTTGTGCATTACAAAGCACCATACCTGACATAGTTGTTGTGTTCATTTTAAAATCAATAGAGTCAAGGTTCTTCACAGCAATAACACATAAAATGACACTTTCAGTGATGGCGACCACATGATTGACAAAAATAAATGGAGATCCAGCAACCCGTATCTGAGAAAGAAAACTAATCTGGTCTATTTCCCATGAGAGTTTAGAGGCCATCCAGATGGAAATAGCCTGTTTTCTAGGATTGGATAAGAGTCCCCAGTGAGTACTGAATGTCCAGGATTCTTAAACAACTGTCATTACCCTAAAATGCTCAATTTGAAAGGCATATTGAACTCAGAGGGATTTTAAAAGCAAGGCAGGTATCTGTCTTTGGATATTGAAACAGAAGAGCATAACTGAAATTTGCAACACAAAGAAATAGCCAACAGTTGAGGTGACAGAGACCCCATTTACCCTTATGTGATTATTACATTGTATGTCTGTATCAAAATATCTCATGCACCCCACAAATATATACACCTACTATGTACTCATGAAAATTATTGTAAAATTTTAAAAAGAAATATCAAAGAAAAACTCTACAGAATTTTAGACGTGAAAGGGAATTTTCTTCTTGCCTTAAGTAGAATTGGAGCGAAAAAAAGCTGATATTAAACTTAGGATAAAAAGAAATAATTAAATAAAAGAAAAATACTTCCATGATTTTTAAATGTATCTTTTCTCTTTTTTGTTTCTCTTTCTTCCACACCCTTACCAGAAATAAACAAACTCTCATCTGGAGGGAGAGGCAGGAGGGACCGTAGTAAACCACCTCCAATTCTCAGATCTCAGATGCAGTGATCAATACTTCCAAGACAGAGGCGGTGGCTTTACTGTCAAACAAAGAATGGCATTCCCAGTATCATTTTCTGACAGCTCCTGACGCTCATCACTGTAATATGGAACTCTGCAGTAAGACAGGAGACGCAGACAGACAGACTTAGTCTTCCCTAATCTTACCCTGTGTTAACTCCTTGATCTTGCCCACGTGACTAATCTGAATCTCCACTCTTTGGCTATCAAATAAGAGCAACCCTACCTATCTGATAACAAATGGAAACACCTAGAATAACACTAGACAGGCACAGAGTATCACAACCGCACCTACTTCGTGCAAGTAGAGTCATTTCAAGGAGTAGAGTTTTGTGGGTCAACAGAGGATATCGTCACAAAATCAAAGAATTTTAGAATCAGAAGGAAATTTTTAGATCATTCTAGTACAGTTCCTTCATGTTTAGAAAGTGGAAACTGAGAATCTTACCATCCATTAGCATCTTTTAATACTAAATGGAAGCACAGATTTAAAATGATAACCATTAAAAAAAAAAAAAGACTAGTTCTTAAAAAATGGTCTTAATGCACAGTAAAGTCCCCAGTGGACAAGGCCAAGCCAGAGCTCAATATATTTCTAGTGTAAGAATGACTTCATAGAAAGACTTTGCCAATATAAACCCTATAGTCTGTAGTTTCTCAGGAGAACTCAAGGTCAGCCCATTGTTTTTAACTTAGGCGTCTGGCCACTTGGCTCCCACTTAATTGGCACTAAAATAGGGGTTCTTTTTTCCCGTGGCTAATTTCCAGTCCTTCCCGTCAGAGCCCCAGTTATTACAACTATGTATAAAAATGTCATTTATTCCCAGTGCTGAATTTTAATCTTTCTAAGTTGGTTCTACTCCTGAGAAACTAAGGAGTCGTACATGAAGAGAAGCAATGGACATTCAATTTCCTTCTAGGCCTGCCACCAGCCACCAAATGTAAAGTTCATCAGTTGGACTTTATTCCAGCCTCCCGGTCCCTGAAGGAATCCCACCTACAACATGAACAGCCTGGCAATGCTATCCCAGAATCTGTCTGGGTTTAGGCATTTTTGGTGTCGCAAAGACATTCTTTCCACTTTCCAATGACCCTGTTTCACAGAAAGATTTATTTTTCTTCTTCCCTAAAATCTGCCTCTCTAGAACTTCTCCACATAGTTCCTGGCTCTTCCCTTGGAGTTACAGCCTGTACCCTGATGTATTAATCATAATTTTTAGTTTTTATATTTTATAATGTTTTGACCTCTTGGGGGACCTAGATGGGTAGGAGAGACTGATCCGCTGTTCAGGGCTGGCTAAGTCCTAAGACGATAAATGACTGGCCTGTGTGAGTGCCTTTCATACACAAACCAACCAATCCAAAGTCTATACTCCAGCCACCTCCTTTACCTAACACATACCAGGCCAATATTTTACCTGTGTGAAATCAACACAGGGCCAAGTACCAGATAACTAGGGACCGCCCCTTTGCCTCCAAGCTCACTGGCGTCATTCAAACTAGCCAGTCTTAAGCTGTTTCCCCTAGACTGCCATGTCCATTCCACAGAAAACACAGTGAAGACTGGCCCATGCTCTCTCCTCGCTCCTCTCCGCCTCCCGTCCAGCACTGGCCTTCCTCCGTGCGGCCCTGTGTGGCCTGCCATCCCTCACCTCTCGTGAAGCAGAAGCAATGAAAATCTTTCCATCACATGAGCTGCTCCGTCACCTCTATAAATTCAAATCAACGTGTGTTCCAGCACTTTGGGATACCAACGTGGGAGAACTGCTTGAGCTCAGGAGCTCAAGATCAGCCTGGGCAACACGACAGGACCCCACTTCTACAAAAACTAAACAAAATTAGCCAGCTGTGGAGCTACAGGCCTATGGTCCCAGCTACTTGGGAGGCTGAGGCAGGAGGACTGCTTGAGCCTGGGAGGTCAAAACTTCAGTGAGCCATGACAGAGCCACTCACTCCAGTCTGGGTGACAGACTGAGACTCTGCCTCAAAAAATAAATAAATACATGAATAAACCAAATTGGTGTGTGTGATCAGTGAGATGCCTGAAAACCCATTGAAAGCAGTTACCCAGTCCCTTCCAAAGCTCTCTTCTGTGTCCTTAACCCATATCCTTTATCACCTCCCTGAAGACTCTGGAGATATCTCTAACCTGTCCATCTCAGAGTTGTCTGTTCAGAACTGAGCCCAGTCCTTCACACAGGATCCGGCTATTTTAGAATACTAAGGCATTCTCAACGTTGCCAACCTGGGCAATATGCATTTATCCATTTAGCCATTATGTTTTTCAATAGTTCGTTTACACCACTGGTTAAAACGAAGCTTGATTTTTAACAAAAACCTTCACTCCATTTCACATGAAAGTTTGTTAAGCCAAACTTCCCCAGTTCTTTCTTGCACAACTGATTGTTTAAACGTTAAAATTCATCATTATCTTGATTAAATGTGCAGTTACCTACAAGGACTAGATAACTTTACTGTAATATTTTATTATTATTTTGGAAGCAGAGTCTCACTATGTTGTATAGGCTGGTATCGAACTCCTGGCCTCAAGTAATCCTTCTGACTTGGACTCCCAAAGTGCTTGATTGCAGACCTGAGCCACCATGCTGGCCATATTTATTAATCATATTTATTATTCTTAAAAACAACTAATGACTAATAATAATAATAGGTAAAAGGTATGGTGTGCTACTGAGCTAAGTATTTAACACGCTGTGCCCTATTAAGTTCTCTTAGAGGTACTAATATTAACTCATCTTCCAGATGAGAACATTGAGAATTTTGGAGATTAAGTATAACTAGCTCAAGATTGTATGAATTAGTGTTGGAACAGGGATTCGAATGCAGGCTTAAAGGCACATCTTGTTAACTGCATCTTATTTTAGTTGTTTATGCTTGAATCTCCTAGTTAAAACTGTAGAATCCCCAATATGATATGTACCCACTCCTGAGTATCTAAACTGTGAGTGCTCGGATATTTGTTTTCACTGGATTCTACTTTAAACGTTGGCAATTTCATCAATTTTGTTGGCTACTCCACCTAGATTTCCACAAGTGTCTTCTTTGTCTTCATACAGCCATTAGAAAGTGTTTTGAAAGATATGAAACTCTGTAACATTCCCCTGAGAACCTCTGCTCTTTGGGATACTACTGGTGACTTTTGATATATGGTTGTTCGCAAGCTATGGATCCTTCTAACTAGACTCCTTCTTTTGACATTTCTCCCTACATATAACAAGTGTTTCCTGGGTGTCAGCTGTCATGATTGTCATTATTTCTACCTGAACATTCACACACACCATGAGAGAATTTTTCCAGTGATTTATTAAATCATGATTGCATCAAGTTTACAGCAATGCACTACACTAACAATAATCACTTTATCAAAGAAAAAAATAAAAACAGAGGAAAGGAGTGTGCTTCCTTTTCTTTGTTCACCAATGCAGGCTCCCAAGAATCCACCATTTCTATTCTGAGCACTCTCTACTGCATTTAATAATGTATTACAACCTCAGATTGATGCAGATTATGATTAAATTCACAAGAAGAACTTCCACCGTCCTAATGAAGGCACACTCCGATAGTGCTTTGCAATTTACAAAATAGTAAACACTCCCATAGTGCCTTGCACTGTTATGCTCCAGTAGTGCTTTGCAATTTACCCAAAAGAAATCTTTCAGAAAATGTGAGGGTGCAATGACTCCCATGCTTGAGGGGTCATTTACTGTGTCTCCTTGATCCAAAAGTTAAAAGCAATAAAATAGACATTTACATGCACAAGATTTTACATTCTTTTCAATATTCTTAGACCTGCAACTTTTGATCTGGAAAATCTCTCCTAAAGATGTCTTTTAACTACAGCATTCAACATGGAAGAGACTGCAGAAGCCTTCCAAGAGCTATAAAAATAGAATTCGTAACGTCTGGCTCGTGGGAGGGCTGTGTGTTTACCAGCTTTAAGGTGGAGTGGAGCGCGGCAGCTCTATGCATTTTCTCACGGGGCCTGGTTTCAAAGCCCTTCCTTCCTGTGCTCCCCAAACCTGTTTACAACAGTCTCTCTCCTCCACAGTACTTGCCACAGGTAGTTAAGTGTGAATAATGACAACTAAAAAAAAAAAGAAACAAAACTAAATTCCCATTACTAAAGAGAAACTCAAGTTAGCCCTCTGGGGAAGAAGCTCACAAGGATTAATTATATTGTAGGGGTTGATATCTCTCTTCATTTCCCTTTCCAGCAGTTTTGCAAATACATTTTTCCACAGTTTTAAAAAAATGTAAGAACTCCCAAGTTCCACAGCCAGAAAATCCTGACAGTCTCTGATAGCTGAATAATGGATGAAGCTCCGCTGTTTACTTAGCAGGAGAAAAAAAAAGAGAGAACGGTAGAGAGGTCCAGATAAAGTGCAGGAATCTGACATCCTCTTGTGCTGAACAATGGTGAGAAGAATATCCCAGCTTCTTTTTTTTTTTTTTTTTTTGTCCATGTGCACAACGTATATGGAAACAGCAGTTCAGTGTGGGGTTTATTATTATTTCACGCCTGTACTTAAGAGTTAATCAGGCCATTCTCTTCTGTGTCAATGTGATTGCTTCCTTCAGTCATGTGCTAAGACCTGGAACACAGATTACTAAGCATTGCCGTCTGGGCAACTCCGCTCCGTCCCCTACGCCACCGTCACTCAAGTGAACTTTCCCTAAGATACCACATCATTTTCCCAGCCAGGAAACACCTCCAATATGACCACGTATTCATTTACTGGAAAGTTGATTTAAACAGTCAAGTATAATTAGCAAAGTCGAAGGTTTTCTTTGCAAGAACGTTCAGTATTTCACAGCTGATTAATTTACATTCCTGTACTCCTTTGTAAGGTCAACCATACCAAGTCAGTCAAGTCGAAAGAAGTGGGGGTGTCTGTCTTCTGAGAGAGCCCTCCCCATGAAATCCCCCACAATGCCTGTCACTGGTACCTAAAATTCCACCATTAGAGATTCACTCTTTTGGTTCTGGAGGCATTTTAATCCCTGGGGGTCCTATTAAAATGCAAAAACTCTGAGAAGAATAACAGCATTGAAAGCTATTATTAACTGACAGCAAGGAGGCCCTGGGGAATTGGACACAGGATAGAGCCTGAGGAACAACTCCAGGAAATCAGGGAAAGCAGAGAGAAGGAAAAATGGCTGCAAAAATAAAATTTACCTACTTGGCCATTTTGCAGGGTCAAGGCAGCCCCACTTCTGATATTCTGTACAGTAAGGAAATTCCATTCAAGGTGAGATGATGGACACAATGCAAGCCCTTTATTTTAGTTGTGCTAAAGGAGAAAATCAACAGTGACACATAATAGCATTTATGCAGAACTCTGACTTCAGTGCAGTGTTGTTTAATCAGTATGTTGCCCCTGGACTTTTTCCTCCAGTGCCTTGAAGTAGTCACTTGGGCTTGTCAAGGGTTGTGTCTAAATCATATGATTATAAGCTCATGTTCTTCTATTCCCTCACCCTCTTTAGAGACAGCGATATGGAACTTTTTCTGCTTGCTTTTAAATTTGTACATTTCACATACACTGGGAATGTCTCTGTAGAAAACGGGGAAGTGACTTAAACTAATAAGGTGTCTCCGGAAGAGAAGAACTAGGAGTCTATGGAAGTTGACTTTGTGGATTTCAGAAAAATCTGCCTGTATCTGACAAGGCACTGATTGGCAGCACAAGTTGGTCCAGAGCTGGCTCTCTCCCCCTCAGAGATGCTTCCTACCTTGGAAAGTCATACGGACACTAAAAGCTTTAAAAATGCCAGGAAAGATTGAATTTCTGTTATTATTGTGTGGTGGTGATATGTGCATATGAGTGTATCTGCATATGTGCTTCTGTGTCTGTGTGTTGACAGGCGTAAATGCACAGTGGAAAAAATTGCAGTGGGGGATTGAATTTCCCCCAGAAAGATAACGTAAAGCATGTAAAGGTGCTATGACTTTAGGGGAAAAGAACAGGTTTAGGCAGTAAGTTTCTACCCTTTCCTTACGCACCTGAAACAAAAAGTTATGGAGGTGTTTTTGGCGTTTTATTATCATTGGCATTGGCATTTTTATAGTATATAGACGGAAGGATTTCAGCCAAACCTAGATCCATCTCACAGAACGTCAAAGTCCAAGGCTTCTCAGTCAAGGCTGACCAGGGTCAAATGCTTCTGGCCAGAAGGAGAGAAGTATGGCGCAGCAAATAAATTCCTGGGGAAACAAAGTGAACAGGCCTTTAGAAAATTGTAGATTTGAGAAGAAAGAATAGATGTATTGAATAGCTGTGTAACTGTTGTTCATTAAGAATCAGTTGAAGGATATACTACTTTAATAAAGAGTTATTGTTCTGTAGAGGAAGCTTATCAAGGGTGTCTTTTTTTTTTTTTTTTTGAGACCAAGTCTCACTCTGTCACCCAGGCTGGAGTGCAATGGCGCGATCTTGGCTCACTACAACCTCCGCCTCCCACGTTCAAGCGATTCTCCTGCCTCAGCCTCCTGAGTAGCTGGGATTATAGGCACGTGCCACAGTGCCCAGCTAATTTTTGTATTTTTAGTAGAGATGGGGTTTCAACATCTTGGCCAGGCTGCTCTCGAACTCCTGACCTTGTAATCCACCCGACTCGGCCTCCCAAAGTGCTGGGATTACAGGTGTGAGCCACCGAAGGGTGTCTTTAATCTGTTACTCATGTCGGTTACCTGAACCTGATGTCATATCTGTATCTCCACCTGCCTGCCTTACACCGTAACTGGCCTTCATCAAATAGGATGGGCTCCATTTCCAGTGCTCCAGAAGCACAAAACACAAAACTCAGAAGTATCTAAGAAAAATCCAGCAGAATACTAGCCAATATAAAGATTTGGAAGACTGCACACGACAAGAAAAAACAAAATAAATATCCTTCCAACCGCAGGTCAATAGCCTCATCTACGTGCGTCTGCAAAATGGTAGCTCCTGTTCCCTCTGAACACCGTTTAGTGGCCTTATTTCATGCTCTTCTTTCCTGGGTAGGAAGGAGGAGCAGAGTCACAGGAATCTCCTGAAGCTGCCTTCCATAGCCACTTAAGTAAATAAGGAATGCGGTGTCTGGGGATTGTCAATATTTTGATCACAGATATGCAAGTGCATAAGAATGCACATGCATGTTGGGTGTGTTTTATGATTTTAAAGTCAGTATCACTGGTTGCTGATAACAGTCACACCCATTCCTTCAATCAACAAATATTGATTACCTATTAGGCGCCAAGAAATCTGGTAGATGTTAGTAAGAAGAAAAATAAATGAGAGGGAGTTTCTACCATTTAATCTAGGCTAGGAAATCATTCCAGAAAAATAATTACTGGGGCCGGGCGCAGTGGCTCACGCCTGTAATCCCAGCACTTTGGGAGGCCGAGGTGGGTGGATCACCTGAGGTCAGGAGTTCAAGACCAGCCTGGTCAACATGGTGAAACCCTATCTGTACTAAATACAAAAATTAGCCAGGTGTGGTGGCACACACCTGTAATTCCAGCTAGTTGGGAAGCTGAGGCAGAAGACTTGCTTGAATCTGGGAGGTGGAGGTTGCAGTGAGCTGAGATCACGCCACTGTACTCCACCCTGGGTGACAAAGCGAGACTCCATCTCATAAAATAATAATAATAATAATAATAATTACTGGCCAGGCATGGCTGCTCTCAGCACTCTGGGATGCCAAGGCAGGAGAATCTCTTGAGGCCAGGTATTTGAGACCTGCCTGGGCAACGCAGCAAAACCTCATCTCTACAAATTTTTTTTAGAAGTTAGCTGGGGTATTGCCAAGCGCGGTGGCTCACACCTGTAATCCCAGCACATTGGGAGGCTGAGACAGGCAGATCACCTGAGGTCAAGAGTTCAAGATCAGCCTGGCTGACATGGTGAAACCCCTCCTCTACTAAAAATACAAAATTAGCCGGGCATGGTGGCGGATGCCCGTAATCCCAGCTACTTGGGATGCTGAGGCAGAAGAATCACTTGAACCTAGGAGGCGGAGGCTGCAGTGAGCCAGGATCGCACCAGTGTACTCCAGCCTGGGCAACAGAGTGAGACTCTGTCTCAAAAAAAAAAAAAAAAAAAATTAGCTGGGTGTAGTGGCTTGTGCCTACACTCCCAGCTACTTAGGTGGCTGCAGCAGGAGGATCGTTGAAGCCCAGGAGTTCAAGACTATGATGACTATGATCACCTTATTGCATTCCAGCCTGGACAACAGAACAAGAGTCTGTCCCTTAAAAAAATAATAAAAATAAAAAATAATTACAGCACAAGGCATTAAGTGCTATAGTAGATGTAAGACGAAGTGCGATAAGTTTTGAAGGCTGTCACTATCAAAACTATGACCATATATTGTGGCTAATCTTTTCAATAGTATATGAGTAATTACCATTTAACTAAGAGTCACAACATGACAAGGAGGCACATAGTATCTCTCAGTCTCTTTGCAGCTCTCCATAAAATAAGTACTACAGTGGAGCTGAGGAAACTGAGGCTCACGGGTTAGTTGATTTTTCATAATCACACAGCTGTTGGTTACCAGAGTCTGGCCAGGTGGGGCAAAATGGGAAAATGTTGGTCAAAGGGTACAAAGTTCCCATTAGATCAGAGGGATGCTTTTTTTAGATCTATTACATGGCATGGTGACTATGGTTAATCATAATGTGTTGTATATTCCAAAATTGCTAATAGAGTAGATTTTAAATGCTCACACCAAAAAACAGATGAGTACATGAGGCGATCGATATGTTAATTAGCCGGATTTCACCATTCCACAACGTTTACCTAGGCGCGTAAACACGTGCAGCAAAACATCACTGCGTACACCGGAAATACACAGGCATGCCCTACTTTACCGCACTTGATCGCACTTCACAGGTACTGTGTTTTTGACAAGTTGAAGGCTCATGGGAACCCTGCAACAACAAATCCACCAGCACCATTTTTCCGACAACATGTACTTATTTTATGTCTCTGTGTCAGCATTTTTTGACAACGAAGTATTTTTAAGTGAAGGCACGGACATTACTTTTTAAGACGTGATGCTACCACACACTTCATAGACGACTGTGTAAATGTAACTTTTACGATGCCCTGGGAAACCAAAACCTTGTGCAACGTGCTTTCTTAGGATGTTCTTTTTATTTGGGTGGTCTGGAACCATCCCTGAAATATCTCCAAATATTTGTCAATTAAAAGTTACCTGAATTACATTAAAAATCACACAGCTGCGGAGAAGCTGATATCTAAACCCAAGTCAGCCTGACAATGGCCATGAGCTCAATCACCAGCCACACTAGTACCAAATCCTAAAACTGAAAATCGCACCACCTGTCTGTAGCACAAACTTTTTAACCTGCTTGAAATGGGCACAGTAAATCTCTGGTACCTCAAAAAGGAAACGATCTTAAGCAACTAAAATAAAAAGTCAGCAAACTTCAGCAAAATGTCCCACTGGAGAGCCATGTGCAGGGAAATATTTTAAGGTCATATAGGAGACAGTAATCTTTGTTTCAGGGCCAAAACACACTTCCCTAGTGAGGTTGCAGGATAGACATAAATAATCCAGTCTGGAGAAAGGTCACGTCTGAGGCTAGATCAGGGTTAGCAGCGACAGCTTGAAAATCAATTGCTCTGAAAATCTGCAGCAAGTCTGGCAAAGCACCGCAGGGAGAGTGGTGCTGAAAGCAGATAAGACTTAACTCCTCTGCAGGAGGCGCCAACCTTGAACCTTACTCTTGCCCAGTAAATTTCACTAGGCATCACATTCGACTCCCTGCAGCAGGGGAACGGTGGAGCCGACAAGCGTGCTCCTAGAGAGACAGGAAACACAGGCCATGGGGCATGCAGAGAGGTCACAAGACCAGGGGGCAGCAGGCAGGAATCAATAGCACCGAGCAGAGTCCAGGGGGATCAGTGACCCCTAGACTTCGTGGCAGCTTAGCAAACTTGATTAACAGTGCACGTGGGATTTGCCCAGGGCTATGCAGGCAGTTACAGACACCAGCTTTTAGAGAAGCAGAAGAATAACAGAGCTGTAGAAGGAATCATTTCTGAGCGGGGAAGCTGGACAAAGGCAAACCATGTGGTCACCCATGTGTGATGTGACGGGCCCGAGAAAGCATTCTTCGCTGGTTTCTCAAGATCTGAAACGATCACTGTCTGTTCTCTGTGCTAAATCATTCTCCTTCTCTCTGTTAATCTATGTTTGTCTGTTTCATTATGAGAAATTTCAAACACATACAAAATTGGTGAGACTAGTATAATAAACCTCCATGGACGTAACACACAACTTCAACACGTATTCACTAATACCCAAACTTGGCCATCTCCACCTCTGCCTATCCTTCCCTCCCATGACCCATGCACACTGTGCTGAATAGATATGAGACAAATCCCAGATACAGTAATATGATTTAATTTGTAATACTTCTGTTTGAGCCTATAAAATGACTTCTTTTTAAAACATACCATATTATTATCACAGAAAAATTAATTGAACAATGGACTTATTAGTACACTGGGCTTGACTGAAGGAAAGTCTCTGAGCTTGAAGCTGTGACAATTGAAACTTCTAAAACTTAAAAGTAAAGAGAAAAAGCACTGAAAAGAAGAAAATAGAATAGTCTAGAATTGTGTCACAACTACAAAAGGTGCAGCATGCCCTTAATGGGAATACCATTCTGCAGGGAAGAAAGACAGAAACAGAAAGAAAATATGCAAAGCGTTAATGACTGAGACCATTGTCACACAACACAGATCCAGGAAACTCAGAGAATACCAAGCAGGCTAAATGCCTTAAAAACCACATAGAGGCATATTATATTCAAATTTCATAAAATCAAAGAACCTCTTTTAAAAAGAAAGAAAAAAGCCTTTAAAAAAGAAAGGGGGAAAAAGTCTTAATGCTGAAAGAACAAAAATAAGAATTGCATCAACCTCTCCCAAGAAAAAAGCAAGAAGAGAGTAAAGAAAAAAGGAGAAGAGGGTAGAGTGAAATATTTAAAGTATTGAGAAAAAAAATCTATCAATCTAGAATTCTGTACTCTGTGAAATTATTCTTTAAAAGCGAAGGGAGAAACACTTCCTCAAACAAATAAAAATTGAGAGAATTTGTTGCCAGTAGACCTGCCTTGCAAGACAATATTAGAATAAGTCCTCCATCTCTTCATTCCTCTACTCTTTCTGACCTCTAATGGCAACCACTAATCTTTGTACTTTTAAGTAAAATTTTATTTAGAATCTAGAAAAAGCACATATTGAATTCAAACTAAGCAGAAGAGAAGACATAATAAAAATTAGAGCAGAAATCAATGAACTTGAAAACAGGAATTCAGTAGGGAAAGTCAACAAAACCAGGAGCTGGTCCTTTGAAGAAATTGATAAAATTGATAAGCCTCCAGCCAGGCTAACCAAAGAAAAAAAATAGAAAATACACATTACTAGTATCAGAAATGAATGACAGAACATCAGTACAGATCCCACAAACATTAAAAGAATAATAAAAGAATAACAGTTCTATGTCCACAAATTTGATAACCTAGATGAACTGGACCAATTCCTTGGAAGACAAAATTGTTGAAACTCATACAAGAAAAAACAATTTAAACAGGCTTATATCTGTTAAAGAAATTAAATCAATGATCACTAATGTTACAAAACACAAAGCACTATGTTCTAATGGGTTCACTGGTGACTTCTACCAAACACAGAGAGAAAAAATTTACACCAATATTCCACAATCTCTTCCAGAAGAACAAAGAAAATAATTCCTAACTCATTCTATGAGATCAGCATTATCCTAATGTTAAAACCAGGCAAAGACATAAGAAAACTACAGACCAATATCTCCTATTAACATAGAGATAAAAGTCTTCAACAAAATGTTAGCAAATGAAATCCAACAAGGTAGAAAAATAATTTTACACCACTACCAAGTGGAACTTATCTCACTTATGCAAGGTTGATTCAACAATCAAAAATCAATTAATGTAATCCATTGCATCAACAGGCTGAAGAACAAAGGTCACGTGATGATATTAAGAGATGCAGAAAAAGCATTTGACAAAATCCAACACACATTCATGATAAAAACTCTCAGCAAACTAGGAATAGAGGGGAACCTCCCCTTTGTAGACAAGTAATATCTACAAAATACCTACAGCTGGCATCATGATTAATGGTGAGAAACTGGAAGCTTTTCCACTAAGACCAGGAACAAGGGGAGAATGTCCCCTCTGGCTACTCTTTTCGAAATGTGCTTGGAAGTCCTACCTAAGGCAATAAGACAAGAAAAGTAAATAAAAGTTGTATAGATTGAGATAGAAGAAATAAAACTTTGTTTGCAGATGACATCATTGTCTATGTGAAACTTTGAAAGAATTGACAAAGAAACTTTGAAGCTAATAAGTGATTATAGCCAGGTTGCAGGGTACAAAGTTAAAATACAAAAGTCAATTACTTTTCCATACTCCAGCAATGAATAAGTAAAACTTGAAATTACAAATGCATTACCATTTCATTAGCACCTCCCAAAATGAAATACTTAGGTAAATCTAACAAAATATATATAATATCTATACGAGGGAAACTACAAAACTCTGTTGAAATATATTAAATATGAACTAAATAAATGGAGAGACATTTCCTGTTCACAAATTGGAAGACTCAGTACTAACAATGTCAGTTCTTTCCAACTTGAGCTATAGATTCAACACAATCCCAGTCAAAGCCTGGTACATTGTTTTGTGGATACTGAAAAACTGATTTTAAGGTCTGTGTGGAGCAGCAAGAGACCCAGAATGGCCAACTCAATATTGATGAAGAACAAAGTTGGAGGGTTGACAGCATTCAACTTTGACAATTACCATAAAGCTACAGTAATCAAGACAGTCTGGGGTTGGCAGAAGAGTAGATAAATAGATCAGTAGAACAAAATAGAGGACCCAAAAATAGATCCATATAGTCATCTGGTCTTTGACAAGCAAAGGTAATGCAATGGAGCCAAAATCATCCTTTCAACAAATGGTGCTGTCACAACTGAACAGTCTCATGCAAAAATAAATCTAGACACAGACCAAACAGCCCTCACAAAAGTTAACTCAAAATGTACTATAGACCTAAAGGTAAAATATGAAACTCTTAGAAGATAACATAGGAGAAAATCTAGCTGACCTTGGGTATGGTGATGAGTTTTTGCATACAGTAGCAGTCCCACTTCGATTGATGGATATTTGAGTTGTTTCCAATATATAATGTTTCAGTGAATAGTCTTATTAATATATTTTCTTTCTTACCTTTTAAAATTTTTATTTGTTATTTTCATCATTTCTGGGATACAAATAGCCCTCAGACAATGCCATCTCTATCAAAATACCACATCATTCTTCACAGAAATAGAAAAAACAGTCCTAAAATTCATATGGAACCACAAAAGACCCATAATATTAAAGCTATCCTGAGTCAAAAGAACAGAACAGAAGGAATCATATTACCTGACTTCAGATTATACCACAGAGCTATTGTAACCCAAGTAGCAAGGTCCTGGCATAAAAACAGACACATTAACCAATGGAACAGAGTAGAGAACCCAGAAATAGATCCATACATCTACAGTGAATGCACTTTTGACAAAGATGCCAAGAACACTCTTTGGGGAAACAACAGTCTCCTCAATAAATGGCACTGGAAAAACTCAATATCTATATGCAGAAAAAAGAGAAAAAGTACTGAATGAAACTAAGCCCCTATCTCTCACCATGTACAAAAATAAACCCCTATATCTCATTATACACAAAAATCACATCAGAATAAAGACTTAAATCTGTGACTTCAAACTGTGAAACTACTACAAGAAAACGTTGAAGAAACTCTCCAGGATAATGGTCTAGGCAAAGATTTCTCGAGTAAAAAGTCAAAAGCACAGGTAAGCAAAGCCAACGTGGACAAATGAGATTACATCAAGTTAAAAAGCTTCTGCACAGAAAAGGAAACAATCTACAAGCGAAGATACAACCCACAGAATGGGAGAAAATATTTACAAACTATCCATTTTACAAAAGATTAATAACCAGAATATGTAAGGAGCTCAAACAATTCAACAGGAAATATATCTAATAATCCCATTAAAAATGGGCCACACATCTGAATAGACATTTCTCAAAAGAAGACATACAAATGGCAAACAGGCATATGAAAAATTGCTCCACATCACTGATCATCAGAGAAATGCAAATCAGAACTACAATGAGATATCATATCACTCCAGTTAAAATGGTTTTCATCCAAAACATAGCGTATAGCAAATGCTGTCAAGGGTGTGGAGAAAAGAGAACTCTCATACACTGTTGGTGGGAATGTAAATTAATACAGCCACTAAGGAGAACAGTTTGGAGGTCCCGCTAGAAACTAAAATAGAAATACTATATGATCCAGTAATCCCACTGATAGGTATGTACCCAAAAGAAATGAGTATATTGAAGAGATATATGCACACCTATGTTTATTGCAGAACTCTCCACATCAGTCAAGATTTGGAAGCAACCTGTGTCCATCAACAGATGAATGGATAAAGAAAATGAGGTACATAATGAGAATGGAGTACTATAAAAGAAGAATTAAAAGCCATTAAACGATGAGATCCTGTCATTTGCAACAACATGGATGGAACTGGAGGACATTATGTTAAGTGAAATAAGCCAGACACAGAAAGTCACACTCCATATGTTCTCCCTAATCTGTGGGAGCTAAAAATTAAAACAACTGAATTCTTGAATTCATGGAGATAGAAAGTAGAATGACAGTTACCAGAGGCTGTGAAGGACAGTGGAGGTGGGGGAGGGGGGATGTAAGCATGTTTAATGGGGACAAATATGTAGTTAGATGGAATTAATAAGATCTAGTATTTGATACCACAATGGAGTGCTTACAATCAACAATAATTTACTGTACTTTAAAAAATAACCAAAAGAGTATAATTGGAATGTTTGTAACACAAAGAAATGATAAATGCTTGAGGTGAAGGATATCCCATTTACCGTGATGTGATTATGACACATTGTATGCCTGTATCAAAATATCTCATGTACCACGTAAATATATTTATGTACTATGTACCCATAAAAAATAAAAATTTTAATTTTAATCTAAAAAAAGGAAAACAAAATTAAAACACAAAACAAAAAAATCAGATAGCCTTCAGATACACTCCTCATTACTGCTATCCACTTCTGGGTGAATTGGTTTATCAGATCTCCTGGCTCAGAATTATTTCAACTACTTGTTGAAATAATTAATGAAATCCAGGTGGATTTAGGCAGAATTAGAGCACTTGGCACAGAAAATAAATTTCAGCATTGAAATTTGGGAAGAAGGGCTGCTAAGGTGTGAATGTGTTTCCTGTAAGTTCATGTGTTAGAAATTTAATCCTCAATGTAACAGTGTCGGGAGGTGGGTTGTAATAAGAGGTGGCAGGTTCCTGAGGACAGAGCCCTCATGAATGAATCAATGACGTTATCATGGGAGTGGGTTTCTTATTGCCAGAATGGGTAGTTATAAAGTGAGTCCAGCCCCCGACGCCTTTCTCTGTCTCATGGGCTCATTTGCCCTTCCACCACCTTATGATACAGCAAGAAGTTTCTCACCAGTTGCCAGTGCCACGCTCTTGGACTTCCCAGCCTCTAGACCTAAATTTGATTTCTTTATAAATAACCCAGTCTATGGTATTCTGTTATAGCAACAGAAAAAAACTAAGACAAAGGCTACCAAAGATGTGAGATAGATTAACTAACCTACTTTGTAATTTTGCCTTATCAGGGAATTATCTAAAACAAAAATCCTCACATAAAATGATTCAGTACTTTTCAGACAGAATATAATTCACTTGAGTTTACTTTTTAAAAAAATCAGCAGAAATCAATTTTATGTTCCTGTTGGTAATCAATGTAATTAATATAATGTGTGCTGATTAATTACAATCGTGTAGATATACAGATGAGTATTATAGCTAAGACTAAGGCATGCATTTCCCTCTCAGTAGCTGTGCTAAGACCTCAGCAGCCTTCATAAGCTGTATCCTAGCTTTTCCTGAAGAATCACCAGTCACCTACAGTTGCACAGCAAACATAGCAAACTTTTGATGTGCTATTTATCACTTCTTTAAGAACCCCCCTTCAAATTCCTGAATAAAGCTGCCACCTAAGACAGCAGAATTTTAAAAGCAAGCCACTTATTTTTCTGAATGAATGATGAAGAAGAAGAGAAATAGGATTTGCAAAGTGACTGGAAAGTGATCATTATAGTTAAGTATTATTTTTTCTTCCCAAATTTCATGTCTAGGGCTGAAATACCTCTCTACTAAAAGAGAAATGGATAAAGGGGTAAAGTAACAGGGGCCAGTGACCCCTCCTAGTCTCTGCTTGAGGTTGGCGGGGCTTTGGAAATTTAGCAGGACTGAATTTCATCACAGGAATAATCACCCGGTGACAGATTAATAATAATAAAGAGGGAAAGTGCACAAATGCGAGGAAGCCTAGAAATGAGAAAACACGGCTTTTAGTGGGCACACTGGCTCACACCTGTAATCCTAACACTTTGAGAGGCCAAGGTAGGAGGATAGCTAGAGGCCAGCAATTCAAGACCGGCCTGGGCCACAGAGCAAGACCCCATCTCTACAAAAACATGTAAAAATTAGTAGGACCCAGTGGCGTGCACTTATAGTCCCAGCTACTCAGGAGACTGAGGCAGCGGGATTGCTTGAGCCTAGGATTTGGAGGCAACCATGAGTTATGATTGCACCATTGCACTCCAGCCTGGGCGACAGAGTGAGACCCTGTCTTAGAAAAAGAAATAAAAACAAAACCAGCTTTGAGGTGAGCAATAAGACCAAGCAACTTTTATTCTTGAGGAGGAATAAATAACCCAATTCCTGACCAATGTCTGCTCGATTCTGAATGCCAGGCTGGTTTTGAATCCTTTGGATTCTGTCACATGAGAACACTTTGTTTACCTTCCAAGACTGACGTGAGCATGAGGTGAGGTTTCTCCTGATTTCCACTAATTTAGAGACGCTTGAACACTGGAAAACATGGATTTTTCTAACATGGCTGGGTTTAAATTCTATTGGCTATTTCTGCTATGGTGTTGTCATAGCAACCTTCCCATTATAAACCTGGGCACTCAGGGAAGGGGTTGCTTACATCTGGAAGGAGCAGCATATTAAACTGGACATGTGAGGAATGAGTCCAGACTGGGCAGAGTGGTGGGGGAAGAAGCAGAGGCTCGGCCAACGGGCCAGAGGCAGGGAACAGCTGTGAATATCCTCCCACAGAGAGATGGACATTTTTAGATGTCCTCTCTTCAGAAAGTCCATTTCTCAGCACTTCCAGGGCTCTCCACTGCTTGTCCCATAAAACCGAAGTACCACCGCTCACCCTTGGACCTCCTCCACAACCTTCGCTTTCTAAACAAGGAGAATAATTAACCCCTATCAGGAAGGCCAGCTCACCTAATCACAACACACCATTATCCCTCACTGGGGACTATGATGGCACCTGCCACACAAAAGTGTGTTATTTACAGATACCCCATGCCACTTTGTCCTCTTAGGCAGGACCAGAAACTGCTCACCAGATCTGAACTTCTGAGACGTCAGTGTGCCTGTCCCTGTGTGTGAAAATACATCTGCCTTCTGGGTTTCTTTTGTGATATATTCAAGGCAAATACTGACCACTTTTCAATGAGCCATGACTTTAGAAAGCCCACTTCAGACCTTCTCTCCACTGGCCGTCACTCTTCCCCAAGGCTCACAGGGCTGTCTTCTTATCATTCAGGATGACATTCAAAAAGCACCCCTTACAAAAGTTTTCTCTCATTTTCCAGTCTAAAGAAAGCTCCCAGTCATTCTAACCTACATCACCCTGTTTTGTTTTCATTATAATACCCATGATTTCTTATATACTATTGTATTATTATTATTTTTTTTTTGAGACGGAGTTTTGCTCTTGTTACCCAGGCTGGAGTGCAATGGCGCGATCTCGGCTTACCACAACCCCCGCCTCCTGGGTTCAGGCAATTCTCCTGTCTCAGCCTCCTGAGTAGCTGGGATTACAGGCATGCGCCACCATGCCCAGCTAATGTTTTGTATTGTTAGTAGAGACGGGGTTTCACCATGTTGACCAGGATGATCTCGATCTCTTGACCTCATGATCCACCCGCCCGGCCTCCCACAGTGCTGGGATTACAGGCGTGAGCCGCCGCGCCCGGCCTATTATTATGATTATTTTAAGTCTTGCTCTGCCTCCCGTGATGGAGTGCATTGGTGCTATCTCAGCTCACTGCAACCTCCACCTTCCAGTTCAAGCAATTATCTTGTCTCGGGACCTGAGTAGCTGGGACGACAGGTATGCACCACCACACCCGGCTGATTTTTGCATTTTTAGTAGAGACGGGATTTCACCATATTGGCCATGCTGGTCTCAAACTCCTGACCTCAGGTGATACACCCGCCTGGGCCTCCCAAAGTGCTGGGATTACAGGCATGAGCCACTGCACCCAGCCCATTATTTCTTTATTATCTCTGTGTCTGCACTGGAATGCAAGACTCATAAGAGAAAGTGGCCCGTCTGTCCTGCTGACAACTTGTTCCTGGAATATTACCTGGTATATATGTTGCATCATCAGTAGGCATCTGTTAGTGAATCAGCAGATTCCCATTCTAAGAATGCAGTTGTGATTTTTCTTTAGTTATTCCACTCCTCATTTAGGAATAAAAGAACTACCTGGTAGCATGGAAGTTTTCTAATTTACCTTATGAAGGTTCTACTCTTTTGTCATTGCTGTGATGATACCAGGGCAGCAGTGTTCTCGGAGCTCTTGACCCAGGCTTGCTAACATTCGCCGTTCAAAATCGCCCTCTTGTACAGAGAGTAGCTAATTGGTGTACTTCACTGCAAAATACAGTCAACTTCAAAACGTTTCATAGCCTTGTAGGTTTTACTGGGGAATAAAGAGATATTTATAAGCTATCACTGAGCATTTTTAAATTCAGTCTCCTTAGTGATCATATGAAGTAGAAATAGTATATTCCCAAATGACAGAAAATAGAACCCTCAAGGAGTTTAAATGCATGGATCAGGCCCAGTGTGGTGGCTCACACCTGTAATTCCAGCACTTTGGGAGACTGAGGTGGGAGGATCGCTTGAGGTCAGGAGCTCGAGACCAACCTGGGCACTGTAGTGAAACTCTGTTTTTATGGAAAAAAAAATAATTAAAAAAAAAAATTTGGCCAAGTGCAGTGGCTCACGCCTGTAATCCCAGCACTTTGGGAGGCCGAGTGGGTGGATCACCTGAGGTCAGTAATTGAAGACCAGCCTGACATGGTGAAACCCCGTCTCTACAAAAAATACAAAAATTAGCTGGGCGTGGTGGTGGGCACCTGTAATCCCAGCTACTCAGTAGGCTGAGACAGGAGAATTGCTTGAACCCAGGAGGCAGAGATTATAATGAGCCAAGATCACAGCATTGCACTCCAGCCCGGGCCACGAGAGTGAAACTCTGCCTCAAAAAAAAAAAAATGTTTAAAATTAAGCAGGCATTTGGCATGCACCTGCACTCTTAGTTACTCGGAGGCTGAGGCAGGAGGATCACTTGAACTCAGGAGTTTGAGGCTGCAGTGAGCTATGATCATGCCACTGCACCCTCCAGCCTATGCAACAGAGTGAGACTCTGTCTCAAACAGAAAGTGTCCAGGTGATATGCATGAGTAGTAAGTGGTCAGAGCTCCATTCAAACCTGGGTCTTTTCATTTCCTATCAACCATACATCCTGCCAGCCTCCTTTGGTGACCGGGATGAGCTCACAAGATGATGTACGGCAGACACGACACTGCCAGCAAATAGTGGCATCCCAGCGGATTCCTGTGGACTGCCTGCCACGTGATGCTTTCACTTCAGTCTCCTCGAGAATCTGCTAAAGCGAGGAGGGAGTGGTAGGCGAGAAACGCGATGACCTCATGGGTGTGTTAGTGAGGGTGGCGGTGAGTGAGGAAACCTCTTCTAGACGGATAAAAATGTAAATGGCAACTAATACTCAGGGCTTGTTGCCATCTGAAGTGATTATTAGCTTGCGTTGCCTTGGCAAGTCCTGGAGAGACATTTCCCCGTGAGCATGGGAGTTAAAGGCAGCATGCTTCAGCTAGTGCATTTCAGCAGGTTTAACACCACAAACCCAGAGGAAATCAACCAGCCCTGAAGGGGACTGAGCACACAGCTCGGCATCCCCGTGACTGACAGTTCATACTGACCATTGCAAACTGCTGGAGGAGACGCAGGGAATCCATCCCTTCTCCGGCCGAGGATTCAGATCTGACAGGTCCAATGAACCAGGATCACCCTGTCCTCCTCCCTGATCAAGTTTTTCAGAGAAACTATGAGAGGATAAAAACAAACCCCTAGAATGATCTCTCACAGGCTCCTTCTCAAAATTGTAACGAAACTAAAACAAAAACCAATCATAAAAAAACTAAAAGTTGTTTTCATTTTGCTTGAATTAGAAGGATTTGTGTTATGACCTAGATAAGAGGCTGTTCTACATGTTTTTCTTTTGACTTAAGACACTATTAAAATGAGATCTTTACTATCCTATCCTAAAAGGCTTTGGACACATCTATAATTTATGTTATGATTTTTGAGAGGTTTCACCTGAAGGGAGCGTGGAGCCTATGCGCGCTGGCAAGCTCTCCTTGAAAATGCTTTCCATTACTAATAGATAGAACCTCTTTTTCTTATTATTTATACAAGACCTTCTTTGATTTCCTGCTTGCGACACTTTGGAACGAAAAACTGGTGACTGCATTAATTAAAAATGAAGATGAGATGGCTGATTTTTTTTCTCTCCAGCAAATCTTAGCCAGAGTCCCTGCAAGCAGACCTCAGTGTGAGCCTGCAGCCTGCAGCGCCAAACGTTCAGGTTTCTGTCATTTGATCTGATACAAGCTTAACTGCTGATTAGGATCATTTTTGTTGGGGTGTGTGTGTGTGTGTGTGTGTGTGCGTGTGTGTGTGTGTGTGTGTGTGTGTGTGTGTGTGTGTGTGAAAGACAGGGTCTCACTCTGTTGCCCAGTCTGGAGTGCAGTGTTGCCTTAGCTCACTGTAGCCTTGAATTTCCGGGCTCAAGCGATCCTTCCACCTCAGCCTCCCAAGTAACTGGGACGACAGGATGTGCCTCTAGGCCTGGCTATTTTTTTTCTGTAAATTTTTTGTAGCGGTGAGGTCTCGCTGTGTTGCCCACACTGGTCTCAAACTCCCGGCCCCAACCTATCCTCTCGCCTCGGTGTCCGGAAGTGCTGGGATTACAGGCGTGAATCACTGCACCTGGCAGAATTATTGTTAATTGGAGAGTAAGATGAAGCCGAGGAACAAAGGCAGGCAGAGGTGGCAATTTGATCAGTCCCCGCAAAGTTCAAAGAGGAAAGGGAACTTCATCTGCCTCCTTGACCTCCAACTTCCTTTCTCTCCCCTCCCCTCTCCCACCTCAATTGAATTGCATGATCAGACCTAAGAGAAAGACTCAAAAAAGAACAGGGTGAGGACTTCCGCAGCAGCAAAACGACCAAGGAAGTGTCCATTTCCCACTTTTTACTGTGTGAAGGAATAGCCCAGATGCTTGGCGGACAGCAACAGCTGGATGCAAATCCTGAAACCAGGAAGCCCCGGCCAAGTGTGATGGCTCATGCCTATAATCCCAACACTTTGGGAGGCCAAGGCAAGACGGTCACTTGAGGTCAGGTGTTTGAGGACAGCCTGGGAAACATAGGGAGACCCCATCTCTACGAAAAGTAGAAAAACTTGCTGGGTATGGTGGCGTGCTCTCTAGTTCCAGCTATTTGGGAGGCTGAGGTGGGAGGACAGATGACTCAAGCCCAGGAGTTCAATACTTCCATGAGCCATGAAGCCATCACTGAGCTCTAGCCTGGGCGACAGAGAGAGACCTTGACACTACATTAATTAATTAATTAATTAATTAAAAATAAGAAGTCTCATCTCTCTCAGAAAACCACCCACCAATAAATAATACCCATACAGGGGAGATGAACAGGAGCTTTCAACTGTATTTTCCCATGCAAATCCTCCTTCAGTCAGTTTGTTCAGTAGGAGATTTCTGCAGCTGTGAGGATAAGGAAATGGTCAGCTTGTGGAGCAATCCCCTGTATGAGAAAGTAAAGACACAATACCAGAATTTGGATTTTCGATGAGGCAGATCTCTTTCTTACCTCTCTGACACATTTAACTGAATAACTATCACAAAGTGAAGGAAAACAAAGAAATACTAGATTCGGGCCGGGCGCGGTGGCTCAAGCCTGTAATCCCAGCACTTTGGGAGGCCGAGGCGGGTGGATCACGAGGTCAAGAGATCGAGACCATCCTGGTCAACATGGTGAAACCCCGTCTCTACTAAAAATACAAAAAATTCGCTGGGCATGGTGGCGCGTGCCTGTAATCCCAGCTACTCAGGAGGCTGAGGCAGGAGAATTGCCTGAACCCAGGAGGCGGAGGTTGTGGTGAGCCGAGATCGTGCCATTGCACTCCAACCTGGGTAACAAGAGCGAAACTCCGTCCCCAAAAAAAAAAAAAAAAAGAAATACTAGATTTGATCTCCGTTGTTAAAGAGCTTCCCGATCTGCCAGGGAATTCAGGGTGTCTTCTCGCCATGAGTTACAGCCGTAATATCTCAGAACAATGGCTGGAATGTTATCTAAGTGCAATGAGTTTACACTTGCATTCTAGAGATAAGCAGCTCTCACCTGCTCTCTAGAACGCCCAGCCCAGAGGTGGTCAGCAGCACTTACTCAGAAAGGGACACACACTGGGTGATATGGCTTGGCTCTGAGTCCCCACTGAAATCTCATCTCAAATTGTAATCCCCGTGTGTTAGGGTGAGGCCTGGTGGGAAGCGATTGAATCATGGGGGCTGATTTCCCCCTTGCTATTTTTGGGCTAGTGAGTGAGTTCTCATGAGACTGGGTTGTTTGACAGTGCGTGGCACTTTTCCCTTCGATATCTCTCCTGCCCCGCTGTGCTAGGATGTGCTTGTTTCCCCTACGTCTGCCACCACGATTGTAAGTTTCCTGAGGCCTCCCAGTCATGCTTCCTATTAAGCCTGCAGAACTGTGAGTCAATGAAACTCCTTTTCTTCATAAATTACCCAGTCTCAGGTAGTTCTGTCTAACAGTGTGAAAACAGGCTGATACACTGGGGCAACAAATATAAGTTCATCTGTTATCATTATCGCCATGCAAAATTCACATTTTACAAGTCAGTAGGGCAGTTCCTCAAGAAATTAAAACTAAATTGCCACATGACCCAGCCATCCCAGTTCTGGATATCTACCCAAATGAATTGAAAGCAGGGTCACAAAGAGATATGCAAACACCCACGTTCGTAACGGCTCTGTTTACAATAAACATAAAGCAACTCAAGCGTCCATTGAAAAATGAGTGGGTAAGCGGAGGTGGTGTATATATGTGACGGAATTCAGCCTTAAAAAGGCAGAAAATTATAACACATGCCGCAAAATGAATGACATTATGCCAAGTGAAATGGGACAATCGCAAAAGGACAAGTGTGGTCTGATGCCAGTTTGAAAGTCATCAACTTCATAGACAGGAAGCAGAATGCTGATTGCCAGGGGCTTGAGGGAGGAGGGAATGGGGAGTTATTGCTTAATGGGGACAGCGTTTTCATTTTGCAAGATGAAAAGAGCTCTGAAGATAGATGGTGGCGATGGTTGCATAACAATGTGAATGTATTCAATGCTATCAAAATGTATACTTACAGCAGTTACGATGCTGCATGTTCCAGCCTGGCCAACATGGCGAAACCCCATCTCTACTAAAAATACAAAACTTAGCTGGGCATGGTGGTGTGTGCCTGTAACCCCAGCTACTTAGGAAACTGAGGCACGAGAATCGCTTTAATCCAGGAGATGGAGGCTGCAGTGAGCCGAGATTGCACCATTGCACTCTGGCGTGGATGATAGTGTAAGACTCTGTCTCAAGAAAACATGGTAAATTTTACATTTCATGTTTTTAACCACAATTTTTAAAATAACAATAAATACATGCATTTATTTAAAAATTTAAATGTTTTGCAAATGAACATACTGGATGTCAAAAATGGGTTTTTACTGGTGAAGCTACTTGAAGCAATCAAGTAGCATAATTAATATTAGAAAATGACTTCCATTGGTGAAATGAAATGTATTCAGAGCATGTGGATTCACTAAAATTATTTGTCATCACTCCCCAGCCTTACATGAACCGGGCACTGAAGAGCCATCACCAGTGCTGGGTACCCCCAGGACAGCACTCAAGGTCTGATCCTTGGGCAGAGCGCAGTGAAGTCAGACTGCTTGAGGCCACTGGGAAGGCACAGAATGTGACCTTGAGGGTATCGCTGGCTTACCTTGACAGGCTGCATGCTTGGATCACCTAAAAGGCCAGGTGCTGAGGTGTCATTGAATGGTAGGACAGGTTGTATAAACCGTGTTGTGCCCGCTTAGGATGAATATTTGGCTAAGAAATGTCCTCAGGAATGTCTGCTCATTCGTTCATAGTGGGGGTGTGAAGGAATAGCCATGCCTCACCATATCCAACAGCTTAGGCGACTCTTGACTAAAATTCAGCTACACATGGTGCAGAGAGGCAGATTCAATGTGAAGCCGATGACATTTCAAAGCCTCTTCCTAATATGGACCTCTGTTCCGGCTCTGCACTTAATTTTCTAGTCACAGTTTTGTGGTCTTCGTCTTTAAAAGGGCCTCTAAATTAAATGCATTTTAAGTCCAACAGTCCTTAGCCAGACCCCTGACTTGCTAACGACTAAGTTAGCTTAGGCTCCCTTCAACACAGGTCACCTGGAAGGCACCATTCGGCTGTTGTCAGGGTGTTTCCCTCCCACCTCTTCTCTCTTCCTTCTCTGCACCCCAGGATCTATTTCCCCTCCCCAACACATGACAGGACAAGGGGGGAAATGCAGCCCCATTCCAGGCAGGATCCGCTGCACCGTGTTTCTAGACTAGATGTCCCCTCCAGGAAGGGCCAGGAGACGGCTGGGAAGGGCAGGAGGAGAACAAATTGCCCGCAGAGCAAGGACACTGGAGCCAAGCCTTGGGGCCTCCAGATGAGAGAGAAGACGAAGCCTGCAGGCAGAAGACAGAGAGGGCAACCAAAGGAGTCACAGAAGAAAGCTGCCTTGTGGTACAGAAACCCTGTCCCCAGTGATGACTGACGTGGGTGCCTGGCCGAGCTGGGGGAGGCTGCAATGGGAGAGACAGGGGGAACCTGATCGTGATGAACACAGATTCAAATTACAAATTGTTTCCCTAGGTGCCAGACATGGCGTTGCCCCTTTACACATAGAATAAATAATGCTTCAAAGCAGCATCCCTAGGTGTAATAAAGAAATCACCCCAAATGTTCAACAATGAACTAGTGGATAAAAAAACTGTGGTATATATATGATGGAATACTACTCAGCCACGAAATGGAATGAATGAATGGCAGTGCATTAATTCATTAATGGAGATTCCACTCCAACCTGGAGGGAATTGGAGACCATTATTCTAAGTGAAGTAACTCAGGAATGGAAAACCAAACGTATATTCTCACTCATAAGTGGGAGCTAAGCTATGAGGACGCAAAAGCACAAGAATGCCACAACGGACTTTAGGGACTCAGGGGAAAGGCTGGAAGGGGGCTGAGTGTATATGTTTGGTGATGGGTGCACCAAAATCTGAGAAATCACCTCTAAAGAGCTCACTCATGTAACCAAATACCATCTGTTCCCCAAAAACCTATGGAAATAAAACATTGGAAAAATATATGTATATAAACTAGTAATTCAATTATATTAAAAACAAAGGCAATACATACTCAAAATACAAAAACAAAAAGAAATCAAATGGCTCACACCTGTAATCCCAGAACTTTGGGAGGCGGAGGCAGGAGGATCACTTGAGGCCAAGAGTTCAAGACCAGCCTGGACAACATCATGAGACCCCCGTCTCTACAAAAAAACATGTAAAGATTAGCCAGGTGCAGTGGTGTGGACCTGTAGTCCCAGCTACTTGGGAGGTTGAGGTGGGAGGATCACTTGAGCCCAGGAGTTCAAGGATGCTGTGAGCTATGATCATACCACTGCATGCCAGCCTGGATGACAGAGCAAGAGCTGAGAAAGAGAGAGAGAGAGAAGAAGAAGGAGGAGGAGGAGGAGAGGAAGAGAGGGAAGAAGAAGGAAGGAAGGAAGGAAAGGAAGGAAGGAAGGGAAGGAAGGAAGGAAGGGAGGGAGGA
>NW_022437051.1:1248446-1398040 GCF_009761245.1 Sapajus apella
AAGGAGGGAGAGAAAAAAAGAGAGAGAAAAAAAGAAAGAGAGAGAGAGAGAGAGAGAGAAGGAGGGAGGGAGGGAGGGAGGGAGGCAAAGGGAAAGGAAGAAGAGAAGAGAGGACTAGTAGAAATCCAGGCTTTGGAAGCAGGTCTGAGTTGAAACTCCCCTCCTTCTGCTTACTAGCTGTGGTATCTGGAGAAAGTGGTCAGCGTTTCAGAGCTTCAGTTTATCTTCCATACATAGGAGAAATAGTCATTATTTTTAGGATTGTTCTGCATCTTAAATGGAAATAATACATCTGATGTTCTGCCCATAGTGGCTACACAGTACCAGTCATTACTATTAATATTCCAATAGTCTACAACGTTCTGCTTCTGGAAGCAGCACCAGCAGAAACTGATCAGGGTAGGGGGGTCATGACAGCAGAAAAGAGCATTTTACTCTCCACGGTTGAACCACTCAATCTTTCCATTGGGCATTTTTTCATTGTGTCACAAGCCCAGAACCTTTTTATGGGGCTAGGAAAACTCTATTAAGTATTTCTAGGTGAAAAGCAGACCTCTGTGCTTCTAATATTAGATAGTCATGATCAGACTTTGGAACCAGATGTGTTTCTTTTCCCACCAGCCGGCTTCTCCATTCCGGCTTTTGCATGCTAGGACCTGCCCAAAGCTCCTGGCCATCCTCACTTACAACCCTGTCTCTGCTGGGTGTCGATTTTATGCTAGAAATTCTTCCAACACTACCCCTTTCCCATCCCCTGTGTGGGCTTGGACACCTGGTATTCCACAAACAGTTGCCTGGGCCGAGGTTATAACCACCCACGGCCAGGAAGCAGCACAGCAGAGAGAAGAGTAAAGGCAACTTCTTACCTCCCGACAGCCCAGGGGAGGTGGAGGGGAGTCCCAGCAAGAGCCTCTTAGCCCTAAGGCCAACCTACCCCATCCCCCCCCGTGTCCCCCTGGAGGTAGGAAAGGAAAGCAGGGACTATGGGTGACAGGTCTGGGTTCGAGCCCCAGGCGCTCCGTTTAGACTATCTAAAGCTATGTGATTCTCATCAAATCACATAACCCCTCTGATACCTGTTTACCTTATTGTAAAATGAAGAAAACCAACACACATGCCATTAGGTTCCGGCAAGGATTAAAGAATCTGTAATATGCTTGAGAAATCGAGGTACGTAGAGGACACGGTATCCATGGCAGCGTTTCTTATAGACTGTTCCAGACACTTCCACAGGGAGGGCCTGGCTTCTCAGTTCATTCTAATGCGGTTCTCACACCAAGCAAAACATCACAACGCTGGGGTGTGGGGCACTGCCGTGACAACCAGGGACAACATGGGGACAGCCAGGAAGCCACATGCCATGAGCATGGTGTGGGGGGTGAGAGAACTGGCGTGGGGGTGGGAGCCCAGGGAGGATGACGAGAGGAGCAGATGGCGCCACACGCTATCCTGCTGGCACAGCACAGACTAAAGTCCCAGGTATGTCCATTTCCGCCTGACAAGCAATAGTTGCACCACTAGCAAAACGGGCTTCATCACGTGGCCCGCTGAGGAAGAACTGCTCTTTTTCTGCTCTGTAGACACACGCCACGTGCTATTTACCAACTCCAGGCAGCGCAGCCAGCGTGGCTGAGCTGTGGCTGTCCCCGGCAAGGCCGCCTATCCTGTGGCAGCATGATCTTACTCCCTATCTCCCTTTTGTTCCCAAACCTGCATTCCAAACTCAAGGAAAAGCTAACAGCCTGAATCCTACCGGAGGCAGCGGCAATAATGGGAATCCACGTTGCTCACTTTTCATGTTCTCTCAAGTTCAAGACGGTACCCGTTTTCTCTGGCTACTTCTCTGAAATAATTTGAAAATTGATTTCTTTTCCTTTTGCCTTTCCCAGGGTCAGGCTTTTCCCAGCATCCATGCATATTGAAGAGGAAAGGAATGTTCCTGACTTGTCCTCTCTTGCCTTTGTGATTTCTTTCTGCTTGGGCCGCAGAGAGCTTTGCAGGAGAGCAGAGATGGAATCATTTTCTCTTCTTTTTTTAACTTCACCCGTTGAATATTCATCAGGTGATGGATTCTACCTCAACCATTAGCCAAGGGAATAAAAATAGTTTTCAGCCAGCTCTCTGCCACAGATAGGCTTCCAAACCATTGTGAGGCAGACTTTTTCCTACCAGGTGAGGTCAGACAAGCAGCTGTGATTTCCCAGACAGAGCCCCGTGCTCAGAGCAGATGCCTGTCAAAGCAGCCCCCAGTAAGCAGCAAGAGTGATCTCACTTCCTTTCCCTAAAGGTAACTGTCCTCATTACTCTCATTACCGAGCTGAATGAACCTTGGGTGCATAATAGAATTTTCTTTAAAATATTCATCATCTGACAGCTGATATTTCAGCCATATTCCACTTGAAGACTACATTGGGAGAAGGAAGCCGAGCAGCAGCGCTCAATTAACTCAGTATTTTGCTCACCTTCTGAAACCACTTTTCAAGTCCAAGTCATTAAAAATGCATGGGACTGTGTAACGTGGTACTCTCCTGTGAGCTCCCAGAGCAGGGCAGAGGTGGCCACCGAAGCCGCCGCTCTGCCTACACAGGCATCAGCAGCTGGAGGAATCAGGGGCTTCTCCTGCCAGGAAAAAAGGGAAAGTGCCTCCGCCTTCTTGCCCTCCTCAAGTACCTCACTGTGTGCAAACAGAATTAACACATCTTCCTTAGCCCCTCCTGGGTCTTCCCACTGGGTAGGTCAGCTTCTTGTGTGGTTTCCAGGTTGAAAAGAAGCAGTGGGCGGGTGCACAGGCATGTGCTAGAAGCATGGCAAGTGAGAAACAGTGGAGACAGGTGCGCTTGGACTCAGTCCCAGTGTTGCCACTTACTTCATGAGCCTCGGTTTCCTCATCTGTCAGATACACTGATGCGGTTTAGATCTGCAGCTCCACCAAATCTCATGTCGCATTGTGATCCCCAGTATTGGAGGTGGGGCCTGGCAGGAGGGGATTGGACCGTAAGGGTGGATTTTCCCCTGGGTGCCGCGTCACAGTACTGAGTGCGTTCTTGTGAGATCTTCCTGTTTAAAAATGTGTAGTGCCCCCCCGCCCCTGTCTCTCACTCTGGCAGTGGAAGATGCCCCTCTTTTCCCCTTCACCTTCTGCCATGATTGTAAGTTTCCTGAGGCCTCCACAGAAGCAGAACCCTGAGCCAATTAAGGCATCTTTCTTTATAAATTCCCCGGTCTCCAGTATTTCTTTCTAGCAATGTGGGAGCGAACTAATACATCCAAAGAGAATGACAGTGCAAGGGTTGGGAAGAGCAAAGAAAGTCTGTATTGAGCAGCCTCTGCCGCATCACTGGTGCTGAATAATTGACCTCGAGCACCCCTTCGTGGGGAGGGTTCTCAGCCTCATCTGAGACCTCATGGTTACGTTTAGGCTGCATTGTCCTGGGCTGCATCCCCTGTTGCCATGGAAGTTCCCTGAGGCCAAGGCCCAGGTCCTATCCTATTCACCTCTGTCCTCAGTATTCAGACTGTATCTGGTTTATAACAGGTATTCAATAAGACTTCTATGAGATAATTACATGTGATTGCAATCACTCTATTGGGATGTGATATGGTTTGGCTGTGTCCCCACCCAAATCTCATCTTGAATTGTAGCTCCCACAATTCCCACATATTGTGGGAGAGACCCGGTGGGAAATAACTGAATCATGGGGACTGTTTTCCCCCTACTGTTCTCGTGGCTGTGAATAAGTCTCGTGAGATCTTATGGCTTTATAAGAGGAAATCCCTTTCACTTGACTCTCAGTCTCTTCTCTTGTCTGCCACCATGTAAAACGTGCCTTTCACCTTCTGCTGTGATTGTGAGATCTCCCCAGCCACCTGGAACTGTGAGTCCATTTAATCTCTTTTCTTTTGTAAATTGCCCAGTCACAGGTATGTCTTTATCAGCAGTGTGAAAATGGACTAATACAGAATGATTCATTAATTCACAGGTTATTATAATGATATAATTATTCATTAATAACTTCTTAATTGTTTTAACTTTTGAATATATAAGAATTATTAGGAAGTGAGCACAAGTGCTAACATAATCATTTTTCAGCAAAATTTTAAGAAGAAACTCACAAAAATAAGTTGGCCTTTTAATTACGATTGCTGCCAGGCAAACGGGAGTTGCACTTCAGAGGAGAGCAATGGAAAACAAAAACTGAACCTTTGGACACGGGCTAAAAACAAGCTTGATAACTGCACCTTTGGTGCCCATGGACATTTGCCCACGGCCCCTTAACCATCCTGTAATTTGAAAATGTTCGGTTTGTTTGCCATTTCTCAGTTTGCTGAGGTTGATTTTGTCTCCACATCCAAACATTCAGAATCTTATTCAACCTGATCCAAACCACTCTGGTCTAGAAATAGGTCTTGACATCCAGCCAGTCTGGGTTTTTATGCAATATTTCCAGTACTTCTGCTTTCAAAACAAGGTGGTGGAAAGAAAACACCAGACAGTCCCTACTGTTGTATTCCAGAACTTTCCCAGTTCAGTCTGGAAATTCTGGGCCTGTTTTAGAGAATTGTTGTGAGATACAACCAAGAAAAATAAAAAGAATACACGCTTACCCTTATATAACACCCAATGGTTTGTGTGTAGCTGACATTTACCCAGCTCCATGTGTTTCACACGTAATGCCTGTTGACGCCTCCAAAGAGGGAAATTATAGTAAATTCCAAGCTAAGGGTCTTGGTTTTCTTGGGACTTCCACAGTTCTGTCTTCAAGGATAGCACTTGCAGGCTCACACAGTCAACAAGCGGCAGAGCTGGGACTAGAACTCTTCCACTGCACCCTGTGAATTCTCTACCTGCTATGGACATCATCATGCACTAAATAACATCACAATACTCGGTGTTTGTTAACATTAATTGTGGAAGTAAGGCGTGCCATGTCACTAAAATAGGTAGCCTGCTTAAGTCAATTTCTAGTGTATTTCAAAGCCACTACAGTCGCATTTTTTTTCTGAGGTAGGGTCTCTATCACCCAGGCTGGAGTGCAGTGGCAGAACCATAGCTCACTGCAGCGTTGACTTCCAGGACTCAGGCAATCCTCTCACCTCAGCTTCCTGAGTATCTGGGACTTACAGGCATGCGCCACCACCCCAGGCTAGTTTTTAAATTGTTTGTAGAGACAGGGTCTCACTGTTTCCCAGGCTAGTCTCAAACTCCTCAGCTCAAGGGATCTTGCTGCCTCAGCCTCTCAAAGTGCTTGGATTATGGGCAGGAGCCACCATGCCCAGCCTACAGTAGCATTTTATCAGCCCCATGCAGTGAAACAAAAGTTCAGCAATGTTGACACTACATCTGTATTCTTGCACTAGGTAATAACTAACAATTTATTAATATATTGACTACAAATTAAGCAAGTGGAAGAGGATGGAAAGAGTTGATTTATTCAAGGCCTTGGGAAGTCTAATGATTTGAGAGGCAGTATAACATGTGGCTCATCACAGCCTCCAGAGCCAGACTCTCTGGGTCTATACGTTTCATCTACTGGCTGGTTGTTGCTGTCAGGCAGTTACTTAAACTCTCTGTGTCCCTGTTTCCTCATCTGTAAGACAAAGATACTAACCGACTCATCTCTAGCAGCGGTGATAGCCCACTTTATGTGGGCGCTGTATTCATTGAATTAACGTATGTGAAGGCTTGGAATAGCCCTTGACACCCAGCAAGCACAAGATAAGCTTTTGCTATTGTTATTGACTACACTGATCATCTAAATGACTCACTGCTGCCTTCTCATTTCATGCCATGTGGATATAATGCTCTCTGTTGTTCGTGTGTCTATTTTGTGTCCCCGGTGAGATTATACGCTTCCTCAAGGCAGGATTAGCTTGTTAGTAACTTGGTCACCCACAATGCCTCACAGAGTGGCAGACTCATTAGTAGGTGACCAATAAACACTAATGGAAACGGTGAGCCCCTTTTAAATTCTCATACTGCCACAGAACAATGAAAAAAATCTCTGATGATTTCTGTTGTCTCGGGATCAAGTCTGAGGTCAGCCAGGCAGCCAACTCTCTCTTCAAGTTCATGACTTGATGCTTCACTGTCATTGTGTCCCATCTGATTCTCCGGCCACACCCCAAGCAGGGGTGGCAATGCCCACCTTGACGCCTGTGGTGTTTTTCTGCCATTTTCTGGAACACTTCCTTTTGTGCTTCGCCCGTCCACGTTGCGCACCCCCTTCAAAGCCCACCTGACCTCTCTCCTCCTGGGGGATGCTTCCCAACTCCCCACGTCAAGTGGTCACCTTCATCATCTCTCGACTCCTGTAGATTATAACTGTGATTCATTGGAAATGTCTCATAACCAGCCTTAACAATTGGTCAAAATCTTCTGTATGGCCTCATTGTATTTCTTCACAACTGATTACCTCCTTGGTTGGTTATAAGCTCTGGGAAGTCACAGTTTCCAGTCTGCCTCATCCTCTTGAATCCCAGCACAGTATCTGACATATGCTAGGTGCTCAGCGTCTTCCTTATCTATTGTGTAACAAGCGGCCCCCAAACTGGGCTGCTGAGAACAAACATAATCACTCATGACCTCTCCCAGCGTCTGTGTGTCGGGAGCTCGGGAGCAGCTCGTCTGCTGGTGGTTCTGGCCCAGTGACTCTCTTGAGGTTGCAACAGATGTCAGCCGGGGCCCGCAGGGACCTGGAGACGCCACTAGTGCTGGAGGAGCAGCTTCCGAGGTAGCTCACACAGCCCGCTGGCTGGCAAGCCGGTGCTGGCTGTTGGCAGGGGCCTCCCCAGAGGGCTGCGGGAGAGTTCTCTCAGCAGAAGGCTGGCTGGCTACCTCCCTTCCCCTCCCACCCCAGAGTGAAGAATCCAAAAAAACACCGAGGCCAAAGCTGAGATGCCTTTTATGACCTGGCTTTGGAAGTCGCACAGTGTCTCCGCGTCTGGCTTTTAGAGCCAACAGATAATTGCTTTTTGTTAAGTGTACTCTTCATGAGTTCATAGCTCTTTGAAAGAAGAAACCAACATCCCCTCCTTCCCTTATCTATCCAGCACAGTGCTTTGTATCCAATAAACACTCAGATCTTGAATGTATTTGCAATTAATTAAAGGATAGCTGCTGGTAAATACCATCCATATATTCATAATCAACCAAATGGTGGCTTAATTTTTAGGTTTTTATCAGACAGTTATTGTAATCAGATGAATAATGTTTACGGAAACAGAACTCCCATCTTCAAAATTCTTTAAACAAGCTGGGAAATGTGACAGACATCACCAGGAGCAATTTGAAGATAATCTCCTGCAGCTACTGAGCATAACGCTTTGTGATTTTCTGATTTAAGTGTTATGTCTACATGTTTGAGGTTTTCATTTGCTTTTCTTGGCATAGACTCACTGTTTCTAGACCACCAATGCTCCTAAAGACCAAAATTAATTGCTAGTTTTAGAGTTTTATATGTCTAAATGATAGGGATGCCAGATTGTGTCAAAATGAAAACACATCCAAATTTAATGAAGTTCAAAGGAAGAAATGTTTATTTATGGATTAAAGTATAAAACGATCTGTTGCTTGTACTTACTGAAATAGTGACAGCTCTTCTTAGCAGGGGAAGGGAGGGTGAGCAGGGAAGAGCCAGGGAGAAAGCCCTCTGTGAGCTTGAGAGTGAAATCAGCAACCGAGGTTCCTGGGTCTTTTCACACCAGTTGAGATCACAGATGATATACAAATGAAGTCCAGAAGAAAAGTGGAACCTCTGATAAGGGGGCAGAGGTTTTGTTCTCTCAGCTCATCACACATCTGCGCAGGCATGTCTCAACACGTCTTCAGGCACAGAGCAAACTTTATCTCTTTGCGACAGAGCTTTGCTGGTTGTGATGCTCAGTGATATCATTACAGATTCTCAGAGTTGTTGGAATAAAGGGCACAAAGAATCTATCTGTGCCTTTACAAGGTCACCAAAGACATCTATTTCCACATCTTTTATAACCACCAAGTCCCTGTACACACATTGCTTGACATCAAATCATGGGGTACCATATTTGCTGGGGCAGAAAGAACTGACCGGCTTTCGTATTTGAGCAGAAGTTTTAGAACTCATCCCTACAGTGCTTTATTGTTTCCAATGACTTAAGAGCATCTTAACAAATATTTCTTCCATCACAAGATAGATCAACATCTAATGACAGTGATTTTACCCAGCAAGATACTTCACTGACATTCCTCATTGTTGTTCAGTCTGAACCTGCTCCAATTCTAGAATTTGTGAATATGGCACAACGATTTGCCATTTAACATTTAGGTAGATATTTTTTAACAGAAAGTATCTGTTACTTTTCAATTCATCCAAACTCTACGTCAGTTTTCTTTGAAATGAACAGCAGTTTGGATACAGTAGAAAGAACATTAGATTTGGAGTCAGAAAATCCAAGTCTAAACCCCACGTTTCCTTCTTATTTTCTGTTTGATCATTATTTATTCATTAACTTCTCAGAGTTGCATCTCAGTTTCATAATATGTAAAGCCAAGATAATCTCCTTGTCCTCTGTACTGCACAAGGTTGCTGTGAAAATCAAAATCTTTGCTGTGTATACGGGAAAGCCCCTAGTAAACAGAAGAGTTTTACAAGAAGGAGGTATGTTAATATTTTTATCTTACGCATAAAACACTAAAGCATAGTACTTCCTCTCATAGCTAGCATGTCCTCGGTTTCACCTTCTGCCACCACCACCAGCAGCAGGGCCAGAAAGCTAAGTCTTTGTGTTAACTGATCTATTATAAGCTTCTGATTTCATGGACAGAAATTGTCTATGGGTCAAATTGTGTGTCCTGGTATGGATTGTCAGCTAAGGATGCCTCTTCGAAACCTGGCCATAACACCACTGTAAAGGCAGGAATGCTTGTCTCACAACTTCAGTTATAATCCCAAGCGATGTGAGATGAAGCTTCTTCTAGCCCCCTTCTTCTTCCAGAACTAAATAATTGTATGCAGCTTTGAGATTGATTAGAAACACAATTTTACTATGGAAAACACAAAATGGTTTTAAGCGAAAAATGGACCCGATGTCTACCAGCAAAAAGAACAGCTTAACCAAAAACAATACTAGGATCAAAAGTCGGGGTTTAGACTGTACCATCTTCATTGTCTGAATTCAAGAAAGTCAGTCACTCCAGCCCAGTGGCTAGTTGGGTTCCTTGATGGCACATCGTGTAGCTAATTCCCAGCACAGGAAGGCAGGAGTGCTCAGGATCAAATGTTCCGCAGGAATCATGGCGAGATTCTTTCATGATTAAGCCTGCCAACTGGCAATGCTTACCGTTAACATTTTCCAGGGCCAAGTCATCTCTTCCATGATCTATGGTCTATGGCATGGAACAGTGGGGTTTTAACTAAAGAGGCTGATCCAAAGTCAGTGTCCTCCAGCCCTGTTCCACACTGGGATGACAAAGGCTTTCGAAGCAAGGAAGTATTCAGCTACGGTTCCTCATCCTTCACAAAGAAACGTGAGCTTTGCTACCTGTGTGTCTGATGTCTGATAAATTAAGATGTCCCTTCAATCAGCAGCAAAGGCTCTGCCCTCCAGGCGTTTGCCAAAGAAATCCTGCCAAGCTTGAAATCTCCACTGTTGGTGTTGCTAAAAGCCCATGGAGACAACCATAATTCAGAGAGGAATTGCTCCAAGTCTCTTAAACAGTGATCCACATAATACATTCCTTTTAAAATTTAGCACCAAGAAAAAGTCTGCTTCTCCCGACAAATTTCCTTGTTTTTTTAATCAAGCAAATAGAAGTAAAAACACATCTCCGTCTTTTATACTTCTATAAATGTTTATTTTAATCCCATCCTACCTTCTCACGCTGTGGTGTTTAGTTTTCATTAAATTTTCCTAGTGAGTGTAAATATACACACATACACACACACATAAACACATACACATACAAAAACATAAACACACAGGCATACAGACATATACATGCACACACACATAAACACAGACATACACACACCTACATAAACACACACACATACATACATACACATACACAGACACTCACATAAACTCAAATACACACATACATAAACATGCACATGCACACACATACACACACATACCATGATCATCATTTAAGTCAAGAAGTTTTTATAATTAAAAGATAAATTACAAATAAATGGATCCTGATTCTAACCCTTTGCCAAACATGGTATAGCAAGGCCTGAACAAATAAAACCAATATGTGTGTTATCAGGTTAAAAACATCCTCTGTATATCTCCTGAAAGCAAACTCCTAGCCCTAGAATCTGAGGAATTCCTACTCACCACTCAGAAATCGTGTCTGGAGTTTTCATCTCCAAGGAGCTCTTCAATTCCCCAGAGCTCCAGGCTCAGCTGGAGCCCCGCCCTGGAGTTGGCGGAGTCTCATAACCCTGGCCACTCTCTGCTACAACCCATGAGCCTCCTGAGATCAGGAACCGTTTCTCATCTCTGCAGTCCTAGGATCTAGCATGAGGTCTTGCATGCCGTAAAAACATTCAGAATGTTTATGGGGTAAATGGGAAAACGCACCACGTCTCTTAACAACAAGAAGCCACTTTACAAAGAATAGAATAGATCAAAAGCCGGAACTCTGATTTTAAAACTTAAATTTTATTTTCTTCTTGATAATATTTGTAAAAAATGTGTATTGAGTATATTCAAGGTAAACAACATGATGTTAAGGGGTACATGTAAGTCGTAAAAAGGCTAATAGAGTGAAGCAAATCAACATCTCCATGATCTCACATAGTTACCTTGGTTTTGTTTTTGTGACAAGAGCAGCCTCTACTCATTTCACATGAATCCCCTACACAGTGCAATTGTATTACCTGTCGTCCTCCTGTTGTGCATTGGACCTCTAGACTTGTTCATCCTACAGATTTTCTACCTATATTCTCTGAATTACATCTCCCTACTTCTGATCCCCTCTCCCATCACCAGAAGCGTTTCCTTATCTCCACAGCTTCCCGACATTTGCTATCTTCTAACGTTTGATTATAGCCATCCTAACAGGTATGAGGTGGTATCTTACGGTGGTTTCAATTTGCATTCCCCTGATGATTAATGCAAATCAAGTCTTGAGCACCTTTTCAGATGCTACTAACCATTTTTATGTTTTCAGTGGAGAAATGTCTACTCAAGTCTTTCACCACATTTTAATTGTGTTATTTTTCTACTGTTTAGTTGTTTGAGGTATTTTTTACAAACTTTGGATATTAATTCCTTATCAGATACATGGTGTATTTGTCCGTTTTCACACTGTTATAAAAAAACTACCAGAAACTGGGTAATTTATCAAGAAAAGAGGTTTAATTGACTCACAGATCTGCCTGGCTGGGGAAGTCTCAGGAAATTTTCAATCATGGCAGAAGGGGAAGCAGGCACATCTTACATGGTGGCAGGCAAGAAGGGAGTGAGAGAAAGAGAGCATGAGACCAAGAAAGAGTTCCTAATAAAACCACCAGATCTACTAAGAACTCACTATTATCACAAGAACAGCTTCGGGGAAACCACACCCATGATCCAATCATCCTCCGAACTCAACACATGGGAATTACAATTTGAGATGAGATTTGATTAGGGACACAGAGCCAAACCATATCACATTGTTTACAAATATTTTCCAATCCGTAGGTTGCCATTTCATTTTGTTAATTGTTTTCTTTGCTATGCAGAAGCTTTTTAGTTTGAAGTGTTCCAGTTATTTATTTTTGTTTTTGTGACCTGAGTTTTTGATATCCAAAATATTATTGCCAAGTTCAATGTCCAGTAACATTTCCCCTATATTCTCTTATAAAAAAGAGTTTTATAGTTTCTTACCTTATATTTAGGTATTTTGTCCATTTTGAGTTGATTTTTGTGTACAGTGTAAGATAAGGGTCCAATTTTATTCTTTTGCATTCAGAAATTCCATTTCCCTGGCACCATTTATTGAAGAAACTATTCTTTCTTATTGTGTCCTCTTAGTGCCCATGTTAAAAGCTGGTTGGTTGTATGTATTTGGATTTATTTCCAGGCTTTCTATTTTCTTCCACCGGTCTATGTGTCTTTTTATGCCAGCACCACACTGTTTTGATTACCATAGCTTTGAAATATAATTTTAATTCTAGAAGTATGATGCCTCCAACTTTGTCTTTCTTTTTTAGAAATTTTGTTTTGGCTTTTCAGGGTCTTTTATAGTATATCAGACTGGTTCAACATACACAACTCAATCAATGTGTTACATCACATTAACAGAATTGAAGAAAAAAAACACATGATTATCTCAATTGACACAGAAAAAGTATTTGACAAAGTCTAACATCTTTTCTTGGTAAAAATTCTCAACAGGGTAGGTATAGAAGGAAAGCCCCTCAACAAAATAAAGACTATTTATTTAAAAGCTCATAGCTTATATCATAATCAATGGATGAAAGCTGAAAGCTTTTTCACTAAGATCCAGTACAAGATAGGATGCCCACTAGCCAGTTCTATTCAACATGGTACTGGAAGTAATAACAAGAGAAATTAGAAAAGCAGCAGAAGTAAATGGCATCCAAATCCGAAATCCTATATATATAAAAAGAAATTCCACACACATGCACACACACACATACACGCACACACACACAAACATACACAAACACACTCACACACACACAAACACACAGACACACACAAACACACGTGCACACACACAAACACACCCATGCACACAAACGCACGCACACACACACCCAAACACGCGCGCACACACACACGAACACACACACAAACACACACACACAAACACACACACAACTATTAGAACTGATAAGTGAATTCAGTAAAGTTGCAGGATACAAAATCAACATACATAAATCAATAGCATTTTTATACACAAATGATTATATAACTAAAAGAAAGCTTAAGAAAACAATCTCGTTTGTAATAATTTTTTTAAAACTGAGAATAAATTTACCTAAAAAAAGAAAGATCTGTATGTTGAAAATATAAAGCATTAATGAGAGAAATTGAAGAAGATACAAATAAATGAAAAGATATTCAGTATTCATGGATCAGAAAAATTAATATTAAAATTTCCATACCCCCCAATATATAGGTGTAGCAAAATCCCTATCAAAATCTCAGTGACTTTCTTCACAGAAACAGAAAACACAATGCTTAAATTAGTATTGAGCTTAAACTATTAAATTAACATTTTAATTGAATGAAATAAGCCCTTTAGTGTGATGTTCAAACATCAATCTCAATATTAAGTGGTACACTCTTGAAATATTTTGAAACTGACACTATCACTGCACCCACCTGCATTAGTAAAAGATATACTGTAAGGTAAAAGCTCTCTAACTAGAAAATAATGCATTTTTAAACAGATTGTCCCTTTCGTGTAGGAAATATTACAAAAATTACAGAATATTATAACAGTACTGCAGAAACTAAATAAAATGTTTATGCCAGATTCTTTGAGACAGATTTAACCTCACCTCAATGAAAATTTAAAATATCTAATGTTGGCGAATGTAGTCTAAACTGCAATGTAGATTTACCCAAGTGATCGTAATATTAACCGGAACAACAGAAGAAATTTTGATCATTAAGGAAGCACACACAAGGAGCCAATAGGTCATGGGAGAAAAGTGAGATGGGTCATAAAATGAGAAAGTGAGATGCTAAGGTTCTGTTTCTTTTCCCAAGCTTTGATATTAGATTGACGCAAAAACAATTGTGGTTTTTGCCATTACTTTCAATGACAAAAACCGCAATCACTTTTGCACCAACTTTGATAGTAAGACCACATCTATACACATCCACAAAAGCATGCTTCCTCGCATCCCCTTGCTCATGAAAGCTCATTTTGCCTTTTTGAGGTTTAGTTGCTAGTTTCACAACTTCAATGTTCCTGAAGTTCAAGTCCACGTCATGAGAGAACTAGGAGATGGATTTTCTGCCACTTTATTCACTAGGTTGTTATCAGTGTGTCCATCAGGTGTGGAACTTTTGTGGAGGGAGTCAAGGGAACTGAAATCAAACCTGTCAGGGTGTGGAGTCAGAGCTCAGAGGCTGAGAACTGCTACTTATCAACTATAAAACCATCAGATCTCATGAGAACTCACTCAGTATCACAAGAACAGCCTGGAGCCCACATAAAACTATCAGATCTCACAAGAACTCATTCAGTATCATGACAACAGCATGGAAGTAACAGCCCCATGATTCAATTACCTCCCACCAAGTCCCTCCCACAAGACGTGGGGATTATGAGAACCAGAGTTCAAGATGAGATTTGGGTGGGGACACAGCCAAACCATATCAGGTCCCAAGGCCACACTAGCCAATTCTTATTCCACATCAAGTCCATGATTATTCAATGTCTACTGGAAAACTGTGCCTAGATGAACACATGATTTTTTTTCAGAAACATTTCCAGTTGCGTAAGCGTAGCTACCTTCACCTCAACAGAAAGGGTGGTAACTGGAAGTGGGTGGGCTCTGAGGCCACCACATACGGCATATCACAATGTCCTCCACAGCAGATGACTGCAGGCAGCTGGGATCCAAATTACACACTCTTTTAGATATTTTGTGCAACTATGCATGACCTTTCATACATGTATGTATGTGTACTCATATGTGTGAGGTGAGAAAGAGCTTTTAAGGTTTCATTTTTCTTTAGCTGAACTGAATTGATGTGAAAGAACACCTAGAATCTGGTAAAAACATGAAGTGGAAAAAGTTGACCATATTCACGGCACAGGAGCTTTTCCTCCTGAATTTAATTAGCTGCACTGAATTGATGTAAAAGAAGAGCTAGAAACTGATGAAACGATGAGGTGGGAAAAGCTGACAATGTTAGTGGCACAGGAGTTTTTCCTTTTGAATTTAAGCTCATATCTGAAATAAAATAGGGAAAACACCATACCCTTTACGCATCTGGCTCTGAAAGCGTTGCCTTTTCTCCTTCTCTCTCTTGTTATATCTACTTGCTTTCCTTTCTGCTCTGCTCACACACTGTCATCACCAACACCACACACACACACACACACACACTCATCACACACACATGCGCACGTTTTACCAAAACCTTCCTGATTTTCTTTGTTAGCCTATTGAGTATCCTATGAACAACAAACAACTGCATGAACAACAAAATCCATGCATTTTGGAGAGTAAAACCAGAAGGAATGAACTGTGAGGTGTGCATGTGTTTGTGTGTGTGTGGATGTATATGCTGTGTGTGTATGTATGTGTTTGGCTGTGTGTTTGTGCATTGCATAAATGCCTGTGTGCACATTTACGTGCATGCATGCATGTGTATATATGAACGTGGGTGTTGTGTGTGTCTATGCATGTGTGTACATGTGTGCATGAATGCATGTGTGCATGTGCATGTGCATGTGTTCAGGGAGCATCATCAGAAGACAGAGAGGAAAAGGAAACAAGAGAAAGAGATTGCCTACATGACGAATGAATTACTGACTTAAATGGAATCAGCTCTTTCAATAACCCGTCTACCCACTCCCCACAACAAAAGCAAAGCCAAATACAATTAGAGATGGAAGAATGCCTTTTTATCTAAGGGAGGAAGTACAAAACAAAAAGTAAGCAAGCTAGGAAAAATAGACATCCACCTCAATTTTTTTTCACCAGATCGAAAACATACTGCCTATAACATTGGCAGTTTACAATGGCAATTAACATCAATTCTAGGGTCTAATTAACCTCAATCAACAAGTCTAAGTAGGTTAATTAAATAGGATTTGGCTAAGCATGAAGCATAAAAATACAGCTGTCTCATTTAAATGTGATTCACTAAGGGAAGTCATCATCTACCAAAGTTTTTCACTTTCTTTTCACACAGCAAAGCATAATGGGTGGTGGGGTTGTGGACAGGTGGGGATGTCATTCAGAGACTGCTTCTTTGGGGGTTTCTTTGGCAATATCTAGTCCCACATAACTCAAATATTATGTCCTGGTTATCTGCACTCATTTCAAGCTCATCTTTACGAAGCATCCACTCATCCCTTTGTTGTCTGTTTCACTCCTGGCCCGCCCACCCCCACCTCCTTATGTTATAAATTCCCTCCCGGTACAGAGCCTATGTGATTCATCCTTGTCTTCTTAAAATCATCAAGCATAGTGCTTTGTGAGTAGGAAGACCAATTAATTGTTCCTTTAATTGGATTTTCAGTAAAATGCACTTTTTTCTCACTACAACCCCAATCATAATTTGGATTTCTGGGTTTTAGGATAAGATTGTCCGGGCCAGCCAGGCATGATGGCTCACATCTGTAATCCCAGCACTCTGGGAGGCCGAGGCAAGAGGACTGCTGGAGGCCAGCAGTTCAAGACCAGCCTGGACAACAAAGTGAGCCCCTCATTTCCTCAAAAAATAGTTTTAACAAACCATCTGGGTGTGGGGACATAAGCCTGTAGTCCCAGCTACTTGGGAGGCTGAGGTGGGAGGACCTCAGTAGTTTGAGGCTGTAGTGAGCCACAATGACATCACTGCACTGTAATCCAGCCTGGGTGACAAAGCAAGACCCTGTGTCTAAAAAAAAATAAGTAAACAAAGATGTCCAGGCCCTCTGTGGAGGGTGGCATCTCAATTACATGCTGTGGCTTTCTCGTCCTCTCTTTTCCTTTCCTCACTGCCCTGTTCACTGCCCCGCAATTGTCCCCTGTGCATAATCTACCTTTTACCATGGTGTGGTCCAGGCCAACTTCATCAGTTGTTGCATCAAAGGCCCGGAATGTGCTACTTTCAAAAGTACTCAGCCGTGTCCACATTAGGACTTTCATGCACAGAGGTCAACACTTAGGTCCTGTATTAGTTCGTTCTCACGCTGCTAATAAAGACGTACCTGAGACTGGATAATTTATAATGGAAAGAGGTTTAATTGACTCACAGTTCCACAGGGCTGGGGAGGCCTCAGGAGACTTACAATCATGGGAAGCAAACACCTCCTTCTTCACATGATGGCAGAAGGGAAAAGTGCAGGGTAAAGTGGGGGGAAGCCCTTTTTAAAACCATCAGATCTCACGAGAACTCACTCAGTAAGACGAGAACAGCCTAGAGTCCACTATAAAACCATCAGATCTCACGAGAACTCACTCAGTATTATGAGAACAGCACGGAAGTAACAGCCTCATGATTGAATTACCTCCCACCAGGCCCCTCCCACAATATGTCAGGATTATGGGAACGAGAGTTCAAGATGAGATTTGGGTGGGGACACAGCCAAACCATATCAGGTCCCAAGGCCACACTAGTCAATTCTCATTCCACATCAACTCCATGATTATTCAATGTCTACTGGAAAACTGTGCCTACATCACCACATGATTTTTTCAGAAACATTTCAAGTTGCGTAAGCATAGCTACCTTCTCAATTTCAGACCCAAGTCTGACAGGAGACAGTCTGAGAGCTGACAATCTAAAAGTGAATAGAAAATCCTTCCTGGGCCTGAGTGCTGAGATCACAGAATCTAGATTGGAAAGGACCTTTGAAATCCGCTGGTTCAACTTTCTCGTTTTACACATGTGGAATAATCCAGTGACCCAGGTCACACCACTGGGGAGTCAGAAGCCAGAGTTACTGACAATAGCCCAGAGCTTCTTCTCTGCCCTTGCTGCTCTGGTTGGCAGGGAGCTGCCGTCACCCCATCAGGAATGAGAGTGCACTGTCACACAGCTGGCTATGGCTCCATTGGATACACACAGCTGCAGATTCCAGCAGAATTATGAGGCATCCATTTGGGATTTGCCGTTACCTATACCCAGGCTAAAAAGGGGGAGCACCACTCCATATGGGGAGCACCATCCCAAGGGATCACCAGCTCAGGGCCAGGGATGGTGCTAGGCACTTCTTTGCATGTCTAATCCATTTTTCTTTATGAGAGACAGTGTCTCACTTTGTTGCCCAGCTGGTCTTGAATTCCTGGCTTCAATTGATCCTCCTGCCTCAGTTGCCCAGAGTACTGGGATTGTAGGTGTGAGCCACCATGTCTGGCCCATTATCATAGTTAATCTTAACAAGAAGTTCAAAAAATCATTTAAATTCTGAGTTTTAGACTTGAAAACTAAGGCTCAATTTTGGTTTTCAAAACCAGACTTTCAAATGATACATTTTTCACACCAGTTGAGCTAGAAAATCAGACAATTTAGGCTAAAGATGATATGGGCAGTCCTGTCTAGAACTTTGGCTGACTAACTCATGAGCCACTTACCTTAAACAAAAGAGCTGCACACTCTCTCGCTCTCTCTCCCCAAGCTTAACTTCCACAGTCTGCTACACATTGATTCTTGCTTTTTCCTTGTTTAAGCAGACCCTGTCTAAAACTGCTCTTATCATAGAACTGCTTTTCTTCTTAATTATTCCATGCCTGTTTTAGGTGACCCCACCCTCTGATTAGTCAATAGGGAAGCTCAGAGTCATCGCCGACTGCTGCCCTCACCTGCAATTCTGCTGACTCCCACAGGGTCCATCTCCTATACTACCGTCGCTGCCTGGGGAAGACCCCACCAGCATCTCTTCCCCAGCTCCCGTCTGTCAACCAAGACCAGGCTCTTCATTTCACAGACAGCTTTCAACCTAAATATTACATGCCTGGCCAGTGTTGCCTAACAGAACATTTCCATCATGATGGAAATGCTCTGTGTCTGCGCAGGCCAATATGGTGGCCACTGGCCATATGTGGCTGTTGAGCACTCGAAGTGTGACTTGTGTGACTACAGAGTTGATTTTTTTCTATTTTATCTTGAATTTAATGGATTTAAATCTAAGTAGCAGTCCCAAGTGGCTGGTTGCAGCTATATTGGATAGCACAATTCTAGGCAAAGGTGTCACTCTCTAGAACGTCCCTTGCTGGTGCTCTATCCTCACATTTCCATAAAAGCAGGAATAGTGACGTTCTGTTCACAGCTGCAACCCCAGTGCTTAGATTAGGGCTTGACACGTGGCAGGCGCCCAAGACGTGTTTTTGATGAACAAATTTAATCTGTCTCTTCCACCTGTCCAACTCTTCTCCAGTGTTCAAACTTTGATGCTATTCACATTTTTTTTAAAAAAAATCAAAAGCATGTGATATTATGTCGTCATTTGGCTTATGAAATACTGGTATGTTTGATGTATTCTCACATGCCCATTTGCTTCATATTTTGTCATTTCTTGAAGGCAGAGGACAGGTTATGTGACCTTTGGATCCCACCACACCAAATGCTGAACATCACAGATAGCTGGGCTTGCTTACCCTTGGTTGCATGAACAGACGGCATCTCTTACTTAGTTCCCTTGCCGAGTTCTAAGGGCACCAGCACTGCACTTTCTCCCCAGCTCAGGCTCATCCTAACCCCTGCTCCTGTGGACTCTGCAGATACGTCTTCCGGGTCTGATTTCTCAGATGACAAAGGTGAATCTCAGCTTGTCTCAGTGCAGCAGTGGCCAGAGACATTCTTGGCCACACTTTGTCCTGAGGCCCAAGAAAGCAGCAGAATGACGTTGGGAGAAATCCAGTAATGTGCACATCACAAGAGCCATGTCCCCTCTCTTATTAATGGTGTGACCCTAACTGGGCTTCTCAGCTTCCGAATCCAAATCATCAGACTTGCCATCCCTGGCTTGCAGGGCTGCTGGGAGTAAATGTCTGTAAAAGTATTTTTAAAGTGTAAAATCCTAGACAGACATAAAATAGTTAAGTTGGCACACAACTGAGTCATGAGATTTTAGGCAAATTATGGGTGTAAAATATTTACTTTATTCATTTAATATTTACTGAGCAAAAGCATCATCCTGGTCAGTGTGTTAACCGCAGTGAGTAAGACCCACACAGATCTAGATTCAAAGAGCATCCTGCCAGTACTGGAGACGATTTTAAACCATTCACATAAGAAAATGTGTTGGCCGGGCACGTCCTCCCAGCACTTTGGGAGGTTGAGGCAGGCGGATCACAAGGTCAGGAGATCAAGACCATGCTGGTCAACATGGTGAAACCCCGTCTCTACTAAAAATACAAAAAAATTAGCTGGGTGTGGTGGCATGCACCTGTAGTCCCAGCTACTCAGGAGACTGAGGCAGGAGAATTGCTTGAACCAGGGAGGCAGAGGTTGCAGTGAGCCAAGGTCATGCCACTGCACTTCAGCCTGGCACCTGGTGACGGAGTGAGACTCTGTTTCCAAAAAAAAAAAAAGAAAGAAAATGTGTCACACTGTTGCTTAAGGACAGGGCAGGGTCATCCATGCAAGGATGAGTGCTGGAGGAGGCAGGGACTAGGTAAAGCTGGCAGAGCAAACGGGATGGCAGGTGCAAAGGCCCTGAGGCAGGGAGGAGGCTGCACACTTGAAGCAGAAGTCAGGGTGGTGGATGCAAGAGAGACAGAACTGGGGACAGGTGGCAGGTGAGACTGGAGGGAGGGCAGGGCCAGGCCAAGGGAGCTCTGTAGATGGAGGTTTTATCCCAAGAGCAATGGAAACCCCTGGAGAGTTTGAAGAAGGCAATGGGATGAGCAGATCGGCATGTATGGAAGATTCCTCTGGGAGCTGCGGAGAGCAGATTGTAAGTGAGCAAGAGAGAACAATGAGGGGCTCTCGCAGTGCACTGGGCAGGCGATGATCTTGATTCAACCTGTGGTGTCAACAGAAACAACAGAATGTAGAGATGGATGTACAGATTCAACAGCTACGTAATGAGTGAAATCAAGACTCCTTGATTGATTGGCTGTGAATGAAAGAAACAATAATAATAGCCACAATAAAGCCCAAAGCAACATGCCACCTGCTGCGGGTCAGGCACAGTTCTAAGTGCTTCATGTGTTTTGTTCAATTATCACTACCTCCGTGTTACAGATGAAGGCATGAGAGATTAATGAAGTTACTCCAGTCCCGGGGGTAAGTTGTAGAGCTGAGACTGGAATCCACAGAGCTTGGCTTCAGAGCGTGTGAAGACTCTACAAGCCTCTCATAACAAGGATGATGCCTAACTTTCTCCGCCCCGGCACTGGGCACTGTGATAGGAACACCGTAGGAAGATGAGCTGTGAGGGTCTGGAGGGAAGACCCCCCAGGTACATCTTTGGAGGTGCAATCCCTGTGAGATGTTCCATAAGCAGCTGGACACACCAGTCTGGACTGCAGAAAAATATTCTGGACTGGGGATACAGAAGGTTGTCTACATCCGGGTAATTGAAGCCCTTGTTTTAGATTGACGGTCAGCAAACGATGGCCCAGAGGCCATGTTCAGCCTATCACCTGTTCTTGTAAATAAAGTTCTATAGGAAGACAGCCAAGACCATTTACATACCTACTATGAGTAGCTGCTTTCCTCCTACAACGGCAGAGGTGAAGAGTGGCAGCAGGGACCACATGACCCACACACCTTAAATACTTACTATCTGGACATTTACAAAAAACACTGGCCTACCCTGGCTTAGATGAGGTCACCCAGACAGAGAGAGACAATATTGGAAAAGGAAATTTAACCACCATGGTTAAAGGCAAGTTAGGAAAGAAATAACTACAAAGAAGGACAGAGAAGGATAAAAAAGAAAAAAGGAGCAATGACAAAGGGAGGAAATGGCATCAAAGGAGGCAAGGCAAGGGCGATGCAGAAAGAGGGAGTGGTCACTCCATTAAATGCTGCTCGATGCCCACGAAAGATTTTTGGAATCTCCCTAACAGATTCAGAAACATGGAGATTACGGGTAAATCTGGTGACGGTTCAGGGCACGCTGGGGCTGGAAGCTGGATTGAGGCAGGTGGAGGAGAAAGAAGGAAGTGAGATCGTGGCAGCACCACGTGCACGTGATGTGGGTGCTAGGGCAGAGAAGAAGCAGGCAGTGCCTAAGAGACAAGGGCATGGTGGGTATTCCGCTGAATCAAAAGAGTTTTGTTTTTAAGCTTAAAACGGATCTGATTAACTGTCTTACAATCAAAGCAAACTCGTCAATCTTTCGATGGTCATTAAGTCAACAGTAGATGCAGAGAATTTTCCACTCTGTAATCGGTGTGAGACACTCAGCTTCACTTGATTGAGTGCAAATAGAGAATTTCACTAAGTGAATATGTAATCATAGCTTATAATTATAGCTACAGACGATGTTTCAAGTTGCTAGTGCATATTTTGTGTTTGCACCATTCTAAGTGTGTACATTTATTTGCATCTCACAATAACTCCATGAAGTCTATATCATCACCGTCCTCATTGTATCAACAAGGAATCTGAGGCACAGAGATGTCAGGTGACTTACCCAAGGTCAAACAGTATTTAATAAAGAAGTCAGGGGTCAAGTCCAGTCCATCTATATATACTTCTCTGGTGAAAGAATGGGACATATTTTACATCTTCAACTAAATTTAAACTAAGCCTACATGTGCATAACATTTTACAGTTCTCAGGGCAAATAACTGTTTGAACTTTTTATAGCTTTATGGAGGTAAACTGCATCAATATTGCTATGCTCTTACTATGACTGTACACAGGCACAGAAACTGAGGCTCAGAAAGTCCCATTACCCCAACTAAGGTCACAGATCCATCAGTGACACCACCTGGACCAGAAGCTAAGCGTTCTGACCAGCGGCCTGGTTCCCTGTCTATAGCTCATTGTCTTCAGGGAAAGGTATCAATGTTCCAGTATTTTCAGGCTAACAATCTGCACTTTCAGTGTTCTGATTCCGGGTACCAAGTACACTGCTTCATTCACTTTCCCAAGATATTTCAAAAAAATATATAGACTGAATTTTCAGATTGCTCGACACTGGCGGAGTGAAATGGTTTGCTAAGCTCTTCTAAAAACGACTCACCAGGAGCCAGTTGAAGTACCATCACTTTGTGTGCCACCTTTACCGGGTATTTTTACTTCACAAGATATAAAACGTTTACTTAAGGGTATGTTGTTTCCTTCTTCCTCCTCCTCCTCCTCCTCCTTCTACCTCTTCTTTTGTATTTGTTAGGTTTCTTTTAGGGGATTTTGGGGTTTTTTTTTTTTTGAAACAGGGTCTCTTTGTGTTGACCACGCTCAAGTGATCCTCCTGCCTTGGCCTCCTAAAGTGCTGGGATTACAAGAGTGAGCCACTGTACTCCACCCCTTTAAACATGATACTGACGAAATATCTTCCGATTACAATTTCCAAGTCAGCGATCTTGAATAAAGCTACAGTGAGATTTTCATTTTGTCAGTACCACGTTTTTCTCTGTTTTAACATTTTGCCTATGTAGGCAAGAGCAAGTCTCTCATATACCTCCGAAGGCAGTTTACCATGCTATTCCTTTTTCTCTTTACCAAAGCGCAGCCGGAATGAAAAAGATGTTTTATCAGAATAATTCTGGGGTTCTACACGAGTCTGTAAGGTCAAGGCCTCTGAGCCTGGCCCTGCTCCACAGCTTGCTCAGCATGGTGCTGACATGGTCTCTCCAGGCCTCCTGAAGCATGCTCCAGCCCCGTGTTCCGGGAAATGCCAGGAGGTAGAGTGGTGCCTCATCCGCTGCAGCACTTCAGAAGCTTGGATTATCAACATTGCTACCTGCTCCCAAGTAAAGGCAGGGAGTCCCTCCATCCCGGAACGCTTGTGAAATCTTCACCCTGCTGCTTCTCTGCAATGTTTCACATTAACACTCTTCCTTTTTATCTTTTTTTTCTGAGATGGAGTCTGACTCTGTTGCCCAGACTGGAATGCAGCGGCATGCTCTCGGCTCACTTCAACCTCCCGCCCCAGCCTTCTGAGTGGCTGGGATTATGGGCACCTGCCACCATGCCCGACTAATTTTTGTATTTTTAGTAGAAACGGGTTTTCACCATGTTGGCCCAGCTGGTCTCGACGTCCTGACTTCAGATGATCCACCCGCATGGCCTCCCAAAAGTGCTGGGATTATAGGCGTGAGCTACCATGCCAACAGTCTTCACTTTTAAACTCCAGTGTGCAAAGACCAAAAAAGTGTTCAAGACCTACCTGAAAATGTTGTTCAACCTTTACGGAAAGATCTGAAATTCAACCAAAGAACAATGAAGAGGAGATCTGTTTCCACACAAAAAGATTAATATTTTAAATGTATCTCTTCTGTCCAAGTCTGCATATTAAAATAAATGTTACGTGATATCTGCAGGCACAGAGCAGTTTATGGTTCTCAAAGCACATGCTTGTTTGAGCTGCAAACACTTTGGGAAGAGCAGCCTTTCAACAGATAGATGCCATTATCGCCTTACCATCTTCATTTCACCTACGTAGAAACAAGCTCTGAATGCTACTTTTTTTGCCAGAAATCAATGGATGAGGGTAAGTAATACAGCCAAAATAAAACCAGGGTACTGATCAGAGTTCCCAAATTGTGTTATAACTGTTGTTTTGATTTTAAGTGATTATAAAATTCATCTAGTAAAATAACTAGCCAAAAAAATTTCTGGGAAAAAAAAATGAAGGCTTTCTGAAACATTAAAGAAACGTGCAAATTACTGCTACAAATTAACACAGCGTAAGGGCTGAGTGTGGTGGCTTATGCATACAAGCCTAGCACTCTGGGAGGCTGAGGTAGGAGAATTGCTTGAGCCCTGGAGTCCAAGACTGCAGTGAGCTATGATCATGCCACTGCACTCCAGCCTGGGTGACAGAGGAAGACCCCATCTCTCAGGAAATAAATAAATAAGTAGATAAAACAGCGTGACATCGTTTCAGAATACCTCAAACGTTTTAGATTTATGATGGGTGTGGTACATGAAGTAGAATAGAAAGTCCAAACACAGTTAATTTTGAAATTTTGGTAGGATAAATAGCCTTATTTAGAATTAGTGGCAAAAGGAGGAATTAATTGCTCAATAATTATGTTCGGAACAATGGGATAATCATATTTTCGAAGGTACATTATTAGCCACAAAATACCAAATAAATTCAAAATAAAGATTTTAATGTAAAACACAAAATTAAAGGAGTACTACAAAAAATTTTAAGAGGAATGCATTATGGCGTTTGGGTGCAAAGGGCCTTTCTTAGCATGGCATCAAAGCTAGAAGTCATGAGAAAAAAATATTCTTATAGGAATAATCGTACAACTGTTACATTCGTATAATTTCATGTCAGTTGCCAAATAGATTTCATGTCAATGATAGGTAAAATGCTTAGCATATAGTTTTCAATGATTTTTTTATAGCAGCCTAAAAAACTGTTTACTCCGTATTTTACGTCATTTTGAGAATGTAAATTAGAATACCTACAAGAAGAAACGATGCAGAAATATCAGTAGTTATCTCTGGGTAGTAAGATTGTGATTGGTTTTTATGCTGTTACCTATTTGTAGTTTTTAAAGGTTTCTTATATTTGTTATTTTCATTGAGAAAGAAGAATAAAATAAATATAATAAAATTAATAATTATTTAAAATCTGCTATTTCAGAGTTTTCTTGTCTACTAAATACTTATTTTTGTAAATAATAATGAGTTATCCTCAGCCAAACATGTAGTACCCAACTCTGACATCCTTCACCTGTCCTGCCACTTCGACCCCTCTTTAAGCCAGCTGTTAGTAAACATTCTACATTCATTTTCTGTTAGACTGCAGATCAGTGTTCAAATGCAATAAGCCCTGAGTACCTGTGAGCCCTAAGAAAGGACTGGTGTTTCTTGTACCTCCCCCTATCAGGGGCAAACAAAGCCTTCTATGTAGCCATCAGCCTCAGCTGGGTGCTCTTACATGTTCTGACTTAAAGTTTAAAAGACAGCATGGAGGTTTCTGAAGGATAGAGGCCATGCACAGCCACGGCCATACCACCCTGAACGCGCCCGATCTCATCTGACCTCGGAAGCTAAGCAGAGTCAGGCCTGGTTAGTACTTGGATGGGAGACAATGCACAGCCTTCAGAGCTTGTGTCTTCACCTTCTGCAAATTCCACTAAAATGCAAATGAGAGAATGAAAATGGTACGGTACCATTTAAACTAAAGCAGGAGAGGGGGCATTAGTGGGTGTGAAATTTCAGCAAAATGTAGATTATACACTGGACACAACAAGAAAACCTGCCTCCGTGAAATGCCTGCCGGTGGAGACCAGTGGGAGCCAAAACTAACAGGCATGCAGTTAGCAGGCCATTTAGAAAAGAGCTATCTTGTTCAGCAGAATACAACATGGACTTGGGAACTGTGGCAGCAGACACAGGCAGCACAGCTGTGCTGGGGCCCATCCTTCACTCTCCACCCAGAACACTGACATTCAAATGCCCAATCCACCCCATCCCACCCAAGTAAGAAATGGTGTGTTTTGTTTTTATTTTCTTATGGAAAACTTAAATGAGAGAAGCTAGGGATCTGGAAGCCTCAGCCTTAGCAGAAAGTGAAGGTGAATCATGAGACTACACACGGGTGTTTATTCAAAATGTGCACTTACCATGGTTATATCCTTGGTCCTTGGCAAAGACAGCATCCTGGTTGCCCAGACATTTCTGCAGAAACTGACTAGCTGCAGAGAAAGACCTCCATATTCCCATCCATGGAATTCCTCCCACAAAACAGCCAGCTCCCCTCCACTTACCCCAAAATGAATTTTTCCAGTTGGTAATCCCCATCCAAGTTCACAGAGGATATCAAGAAAAAATATATATATATGAGCCCAAAATAAAGAAAAATGAAGTCAAAAGATACCACAATAATGCAGGAGCTAAAAGAAGAAACACAACGCATTCTATTGCATCCATAAAACAAGAGCAAGATGTTACAGTAAAAGAAAAATCAGAAAACAACGATTTCTTGAAAAGTGGAAATATAGAAGACATTTTAAAAATCCAAAATATGGGTGGGATACAGGATAGAGGAAATCTACACACAAAGAACAGAAAATGAATATTCAATAAATATTGACTGCAAAACTGCCATGTCCCAGGTACTGTTTCAGGTGGTGGGAATACAAAGTGAACAAAACTGAAAGAAATGTCTGCCCTCATAGAACTGACATTCCATAAAAAGAAGTGAAATATATGAGAAAAAATAAGGCAGTAAAGGATGAACCCAGGTGACCCAGTACCCTAGAAAATGTGAATTCCAGAAAAAGTAAACAGAGGACAGAGAGATGGAATGAAAGTATCAAAGAAATAGTACAAGAAAATTTTCAGAACCAAAGCATGCAATTCACTAAATTGAAAGAACTAAAGAAATGTCTGTCACAACCAAAGAAAAAAGGTACACATAGTAACAGATCAGAAATCCAAAGATGGAGATACCTAAACAATAGACCTAAAGATCTAGATCGAAACATGAGGTTACATGCAAAGAAAAAGAATCAGAATTCTCAATAGAAATAACAAACATTGTAAGCTGCCAGACTGAGGCCCAATATATTATGGAGAAAATCTTTTTAACCTAGATACCTATAACTAGTCACATTGTTACATCAATTGTGAGAACAGACTAAAGATATATTCAGATGTCCAAGTGCTCAAAATACTTAGCTTCCATCAACTCTTTTGTTCATTGCTACTGGAGAACATTGCCCAGGATATTAAACAAGAAATATCCCTGTTGCCGGGTGCGGTGGTTCACGCCTATAATCCCAGCACTTTGGGAGGACAAGATGGGTGGATCTTGAGGTCAGGAGTTCAAGACCAGCCTGGCCAAGATGGTGAAACCCCATCTCTATTTAAAAAATAAAAATTAAAAAAATATATCCCTGTCTAGCTCTCCTATAGAAGAGCTTCAAAATGAAAGTTCAAGGCTAACAGTGGTATGAAGTCCAGAATTACAACAAATGTAAATTAAAGCAAGATGGTGAAGGGTCCAATGCCTATAATTGTGAATGTTATAATACAGACTTGAATGTGAATGAGACTCCAGGGAATGTAGTCATAGATTTCCAGCAATAATCCATATTAGCACATCAAAAGCCCAGACCTGCTCTGAAAAGGACAAATCCATTAAAAATATCATTATTATGTAACAACCTTGAAAAGGCTAAGCTGAGAAGTTATTTACCTGGACAAGTGTGTTATATCTATAACATAGACTCTGGTGTTATAAAGAAAGAGTGGATTGATATATATGCATGAAATAATCTCCAGACACATTGGTAAGTAAAACAGCAAAGTGTAGAATCCTTGCTTAAAACACCAACATTCGTGCTATAAAAATGAAAGGCATATTTAGAAATATGTTTGTATCTACAGAGAATACCTCTGAAGAAAATTCAAGAAACATAGTTTTCTCTAAGGAAGAGAACCAGGAAACTGGAAGACAGGAGTGGAAGAATTATTCAGTCTCATGGAATTTCTTTACCATGCACATGTTTATTTAATCAAAAATTGATTCATTAAATTCATACACAAAGTTAATGTCTACACTATAAACAGAGTTCAGGTGACTAAGAGAGAAAGAGCCTTAGAGAATCCCATCATACATCCTCAGAATTTTTAAAAATTTCTCTTCCAACTCAGAATCATTCATGAAGTCTCATGTATTTTGTCCAGATCATTTTGTGTTTAGTCACTAAAAACCTGGTTTGCAAACAATGTATACATGTAAAGAACTGAAAAGTGCAACTTTCAGTCTCATCACTTCCACATCGTTACTAGCTGGTTTATTTTATTCATCTCCATGAATATTACCCGCATTTAGATAATCTTTATACTTACATTTGCTTGCAAATTTTATTTATTCATTATTCTTCAAAACATTTGCATGGGTTAGTTTGTTATCCATATTAAGAGAAGAAAATGAGATATTAGACAATAAGTTAATTTCCCATTATGATAAATGAAGTCAGGACAATGAAATACTTAATTGGGATCCAGAAATTTTTCATTTTGTCAGTATCATTAAATTGCATAGCCTTGAAAAGGAGCCAGACTTTTCAAATATCAGACTCCTGGCAAATGTTCAGCAGCATCTACTGCACAGAACACAGTGTGGGAAGCACAGGAGAAAAACGTTTGTAGCTTGGTTTCTTCCTCCCTAAGAAAAACGTCTTTGGGGAGACATGAGACTCAGGGACCCATGGAAATAATTACGTGAACTCGAGCACCATGCAATTAGTTTCAACTAAATAATATGGTCAAAAATGTATAAAGAACTTTAAGAAATGTCCCAGTTGCAATGCATAGAGAAAGCCTTTGTTCAGGGGAGAAGATTTCCGTCAATATTGAAGAGTGGATGAGGTTTTTTATTAAGCAGATGATCCAAGTATCCAACAAAATTCAAATAAGAAACAGTTTACATACGTTTACCTTGGCCATGTTATTTCATCCACTTAATGACCTGATTAGACCACTCACCATCACTCATCGTTTTGTGGCAAGGAGTTGTTAGAAAAGCCCTTCTCTTCCCCGTCACTCTTCACTCTTCTCTTTCTCTGCTCTCACTCTTTCCCATTCTTCTGCCTGTCCCCTCATCCCACTGACAAGATAAATAGATCAACTATAAAGTTGCTTTTGAAAAACTCCACGATGTTACCCTTGCATATTCTACTTACAGGCCTTTGCATGGATGCAGAGTTAAAGGTCCAGCTACATGTTCTGCATTCCACTACCCATTTCAACAGGGTTTTTTTCACCCTGAATTTCACATGATGTGTCAGCTTGAATTCTTCAGAGTTTATGGTGGAGAGCACGTGGAACCATGACGTGGGAAAGGGCCTTTCCTTCACTGGCCTGCAGATGTGTTCAGAATTCCCTGCTTCATTCAGGGAACTGCATTAACATATTCCCTCTTCCCAAAGCAGGCCCTTCCTGGAAGCCTGAAGGCATCAGTTACGCAGCTTACCTCGGCTTCCACCTGTCCAGGGTGCCTGAGAGAAAGCAGTTGCCAGTGTCATCGGGGGTGCTGGTGCCAGGCAGGACATCACAGTTCCCTCAACTCTTTCAGGTCTTGCTCTCTCCTTCTGGCTGCAGTCCTGCACTCTTTACTTAAACAGACTCATTCTACATCCGGCTGGTGGCTGTCTCCGGGACCATTTCCCATGACATATAGCTGTATCGGGCCCCATGGCATTTCTGCCCCAACCGAACCACACCAATTCACCACCGGATTCCCAGTCCCCATGTGTTGATACAGCTGTCTAGGGGAACACAGCATCCCCCTGTTGAGAAATTACCCCAGAAAGTTCTTGGTGTTTTTCTCCTGCCTTAGCTGAAGACACTTTTCCCGGAATTCCATCTGTTCCATGTGACGGTTCTCAAACTAACAGCCTTCTGATTGTCTCAACTGTACCACCGCCTTCTTAATGATTCCTGATGCTGGGGGTCATCTGCGGGGTGGATATTAGGGCCAAGGGTAAGACATGCTGAAATTCTGCCCTGTCAATGTAATGACAAAATTTCCAAGGAAGCGCTCTCACAAGGAACTCCAGCCCATGGGAAGACAGGGGGCTCCTTTCTTGCCATCTGGGCTTGGAACCCACACCACAGGCTAGGCGTCTCTGCAACCTAAGGTTGGAGCTCTCAACTTAGGCTCAGGCTTCAAACAGGGTCTTTCCTTTTCCTTCCAAATCCCAGTCTTGACAGGGACAGACCACATCGGCCAGCAGCATTCCTAGACCTCAAGCCTACACTTGAGAAGTGAGAGGAGGGGCGGAGCCTGGCCACTTCCAACTGTGCATTTGTGCATTTATAAATGTAAAAAGAGGGTGGCTCAGGTGGCCCTGCCTTTTAAAGCACGGTGACTTTGTCTGCTTGTAAAATAGCCAATCACCGTCTTGGGATATAACCAATTAGTCAGTGACCCTGCGTCCAGGGAGACTCAGAACTCACCTCTCACCTGTGCGACTTTGAATCACTTTACAATACTGGGTGTGTGTGTGATCAGTTTCTCCCCAGGAATCACAAGTTTTCTAGAGCAAAAGCACACACATGCTCCTTGGAGGTTTTTGTTTTTGTTTTTCTTAAGACAAAGTTTCGCTCTTATTGTTCAGGCTGGAGTGCAGCGGCACGATATCAGCTCACTCCAACCTCCGCCTCCCGGGTTCAAGCAATTCTTCTGCCTCAGCCTCCCAAGTGGCTGGGGTTACAGGTGCCTGCCACCACGCCTAGCTGATTTTTTTTTTTTTTGTAGAGATGGGGTTTACTATGTGGGCCAGGCTGGTCTCAAACTCCTGACCTCAGGTGATCCACCCACCTAGGCCCTCCAAAGTGCTAGGATGACAAGCGTGAGCCACCATGCCTGGCCTCCTTGAAGTGCTGGAATTCTTAGATGCCACCTTGGGCTTCCTGAGTCAACGTCTCACTTGGTTACATCCTGAGGAAGTTTTGCCAGGGTGGTCTCGGCTGAAGGAGACTTCCTGAAAACCGTTTGGAATATAGCCGCTGGCCTCACTGGGCTCCTGCTGATACGTGGAGCCCAGGCAAAGCCATAAATCCTCTGGTTCCCACGAAACCCAGCACTGGGCATCTCCTGTTGCCTTTAAGCAGCAAAAGGATACAAGATTTAATGGGCCAGCAATTTGAGATATTCTTGAATTTCAAAATCAAAAATAAAAACAAATTAAGACAAAAAAGCCAGCATCATCTCACCCAAAATGATCACAGCCTGAATATATTTAGCAGTAGGCAGACAGATGGCTCATTTGTAGGGCAGGGATCCAGGTCCTAGTTCTAGTTCATCTACTAATTAGCTATTTGATCTCAGGCAACTTGGTCCACTTGGACCTCCGTCTCTTCTTCTGTAAATGAGGAGGTGCAAAGTCTAAGGCCACTTTCATCCTCATCAATTTACTAAGTTTGAAACATTGAAGACTTTTAGCTAGAAGTGAGATAAAACAATTGATTTGTGCATTCATAAATGTAAACTGGTCTTTAGGTGCACAGTCTCAGCTTTGAGGAGTAAAACAGTCCCTCCATCATTTAACTCAGATAAAGTTAAAAATATTTAAAATATACATGGGGCAATTTTGTGGGAATAATTTTGATTTAGTTTCTTTTTTAAAATAAGAAAGTCAAGGGGTGGGAAACACTGGCAACGTGAAACTAAGATCAAGGCCAACAACAACATTCTGATTCTGACTGTAAACTTAAGTCACCCACAAGCCACGTCAATGCTCACTGGAGTACAGTATCTAACAAACACACATTTCACACAGTGATGGAAATTCACAAAAGTGCACATATGTGAACGTCTGCATTTCTGCCCTCCGTTATTTAACATATTTAGTCAGTTCTATAATTTCAGGAAGTTTCATTTGACAAATGTACCTGTACAATGTGTGATTGGAGCGTTTAGTTTGGAAAAGAGAGGGAAACTCCTTTCTATCTTAACCAACCCAGAATAAGTGATGATACTTTCTCCTAAAGAATGATAAGTTATCAGGTTCAATCAGTAACAGAAGTATCCAGCTTCTATTGAAAATAGTTACCTGATTCAAAAAATATATATTTTATCTACTTTAAACACTGTCGAGACAAATATGGGTAGCAAGCAGGGTATGGTAAGGGGTCACCTGCTTTACCATGAAGCCACTTTATTCTCAGCTGCCTTCTGCTGCCAGAGCCTGTGACAGCTGACATACTTCCATCATTGCTGCAGGGAGAAATCATGAAGTGCCATCCAAAGAGACTCAGGAAGTGCAAAGTGACAGCAGAGAGAACAAACATTGTCACACAGACCCAGAGAGCCAAGAGCTCTCCAGACATGGAGGAGTTCTAGCAACTTCTCCACGTTTCCACGGCATGCACGCAGCGACTTAGAGGTATGGACTTTATTAGGAATTAAACTGTTCCCACCGCTGCTCTGCTCCTTGAGGCCACAATCACGCTGGAGGATTATTTTGAAATTTTCCTTCTGCAGCAAGCTCAGTCTGGAGGAGGCAAATGTGCAGAAGAGAGAGTCGTCATTCAAAATCTGTGCAATCAGTAAGAAAGACAGCAGAATCTGAGGCTAGCTCAGGGAAACGTGCAGTTAAAGAACATGAAAATAGAGGCCGGGCGAGATGATTCATGTCTGTAATCCCAGCACTTTGGGAGGCCGAAGCAAGGGGATCTCTTGGGGCTGGAAGATTGAGATCAGCCTGGACAACATAGTGAGATCCCATTTTTACCAAAAAGGCAAAAATAAGCCAGGCATGGTGGCAAGCGCCTGTAGTCCCAGCTACTCAGGAGACTGAGGGAGGAGGATCACTTGAGCCCAGGAGTTCGAGGCTGCAGTGGGCTGTGATTGCATCACTGGGCTCCAGCCTGAATGACAGAGTAAAACTCTGTCTCTAAAGAGAGAAACGTAAAGAGTATGGAAATGGGGTAGGAACTGCTCCACCTCTGATGAGATTTCAGGACAAATGACTGGAAAGTAACAAGAAGATGACAGCTTTGGGTGAAGGGAGCCACTGGAGGTGGCTGGGGTTCCCAGCACAGTCACTGTGTGACCCAAGTGCCTCTTGAGAACTCCCATTCTAAGAAAACAAAGGCTGGAATAGACTCATAATTGATCTCAAACTTTTAGAACTCCGTAAAGCATAATATGGTGGGCAAAAACAAAAGAGCTCTGTTGGACTCCCCGGTGTTCAAACCTTTTTCCAAGCTTGTGCAAACGCAAACAAGTCAGTTTCCTCATCTACAAAACGAGGGTGATCACCCTTTCAGGTCTGATGGACACTGAAGATGATGCCCACGCAGGGCTTTGAGGAAGTTCTCAGGAAAGAGCAGTGATTATTATGTTATTGTAAAAACCATATTGCAGCTTAGTGAAGAAAGTGGTGTTTGCCTTGGCTGACGCTCTGTGGTGACATGAACAAGACTCTGGGATTTGAAGGAGGCCACCCGATGCCTGGCAGACGTGGAAATCAGGCCCGTGCATCTGGCAAACTCTCTCCTCCTGTCACCGTTCACAATGCCATTGTTCCCCTGTCCCGCACAACCTACCGCTACACATCAGCTTCCTGCAAGGTGAGTCATGGTAACGTGAGAGCACGGGGCACACAGCCCATGACAGAAATTACGTCAACTGCATTTCCTTCTCCAAAACAGATTAGGAGTCTCAGTGGCACGGACCCATTCAAACTCACTGATCGTGCTGGGTGTCACGCACACACTGACGGCGCTCAGAGGCAGAGCCAAGCCCGGGGAGCCACCGGCCTTGTCCTTTGCACGACTGACCTGCCTCGGCCCTTGGAGCAGGGATCTGTCCAAGGGGGTTGATCTCTGAGGGATCTGTTGTTTTTCCTGTCCAGTCAGGTCCGCTGTTCGGGGCTTTCTCCCGCTGAATCTCAGTTTAGTGTCTCAAGGATTTTTACTCTGTCGATGTCCCTGTGAAACTCACCTTCATGGGAACCAGAGTTGCTGCAGAGTGCTGGATACACAAGCCTCCCTGAAACGCTGCCAGCCCAGGCTGGGGCTTTGACAGCATTAGAGGAGGCTGGAAACAGACAGTCTGGGGGTCAGGCTCCGCTCCCTCCACCAGGACGGGCTGCTGTCCAATCTACACGAATCTGAGAACGGCAAGCATTCAGCCACCCAGGAGTTTACTTCCAAATGAGTCTTCCCATGACCTCAAGGGCAACCCCAGGCACAGCCCTGGAGAGGTACCTGCCAGAAGCCGAGGGCCCCGCACCCTGGGCTGAGACACCCTCAGCCACGGACTTTGCTTCCTGCTGCCCTCCTGCCCAGACCAGGCTCCAGGAGAGCGTTATGCTGTTGAACACGCTTGGGCCTCAGCTGGTCAACAGGTAGCTCTCAGGCTTTAATGGAATCCACAGTCACAAGAGGCCACTGCCTGGCCTGCCCCTTCTTAGATGAGACTTTCAACAGCCACCTCTTACAACTGTGGCAACTGTCCCCCTTTAAGGCTTTCATGTCACCTTCCCCTGTACCCCTGCCCTTCGCAGATAGATCTTACCCAAGCAAGCCCAACCCTGCTCCGTTTCCCCGGAGGCTCTTCCACATCCCTCCTGTATGGCCCGGCCCCTGCTCGACACCATGTTCCTGGAGAGCAAGGTCTGAATCCTGTTTTTTCTGTGAGCTTTCATACCTGGCATAGTCCCCAAATTCAAACTTAAAATTTCTTCCTTAATTTTTTTTTTCAGAGACAGGACTCTGCTCTGTCACCCAGGCTGACATACAGTGGTGCCATCATAACTCACGGCAGCCTCCAACTCTAGGGTTCAAGCAGTCCTCCCTCCTCGGCCTCCCAAGCAGCTGGGACTACAGGTTGTAAGCCATCACGGCAGCTGTAGGTATTTTAATTTACATTATTATGATAGCATAGAATATGGAGGGAACAGTGTTGTATGCTGCTTTTGCATGATCCTTACCATTGCAAAACTACATGCTAACCATTTTATATGTCATTAACATTAAAACTGTTTGGTAACTGACATCTTTGAATGACTGTCATTGTACAATTGTACAATTATTCCTATAAGAATATTTTTTCTCACAATTTCTAGTTTTGATGTCATGCTAAGAAAGGCCCTTTGGCCCAAAGGCTATAACATATTTTTCTTGAAATTTTCCTAGTTCTCCTATAGTTCTGTGTTTTACATTAAAATCAGCCTCCAAAGTGCTGGGATTACAGGCATGAGCCACTGTGCCTGGCCAAAATTTAAAATGTATTAAGCATCTAATATGTAGTTGACATTCTAGGTGTTTCAAAGATTCCATTCTCATGATCATCATTTAAATATCATCATCACCATTTTACAGTTTCCCTTTTATGGAAGACCTAGAGCCATTGTGGATAACAATCTAACTTTAAAAATAGATGATCCCATTGTTCCAAACCCAATTATTGAACAATTCATTCATACTTTTGCTACTAATTCTAAATAAGGCCATTATATGAAAATTTCAAAATTAACTATGTTGCCCAGGCTGATCTTGAACTCCTGGGCTCAAGCAATCCTCCCTGCTGGGCCTCCAAAACTGTTGGTATTCCAGGCATGAGCCACTGTGCCCGGCCAAAATTTAAAATTTATTAAGCATCTATCTAGTATGTAGTTGGCGTTCTACGTATTTCAAAGATTCCATCCTTATGATCTTAAATATCATCATCACCATTTTACAACTTCACTTTTAGGAAAGATCTGGAAGGATTAAGAAACTTGTACAAGGCCGGGCACAGTGGCTCACACCTGTGATCCCAGCACGTTGGGAGGCTGAGGTGGGTGGATCAGCTGAGGTCGGGAGTTTGAGACCAGCCTGGCCAACATGATAAAACGCTGTATCTACTAAAACTACAAAAATTAGCCTGGCGTGGTGGCAGGTACCTGTAATCCCATCTACTTGAGAGACAGAGGCAGGAGAATCACTTGAACCCAGAAGGCGGAGGTTGCAGTGAGCCAAGATCACGCCACTGCACTCCAGCCTGGACGACAAGAGCAAAAAACAAAGAAACTTGTGCAAAAGCACATTAGTGATCAACTGATTCCAGAGAAGGACATTGCCATTAACAGCCTTAATTATACATAGTAGGTGCTCAGTAAGTGGCGAAGTTGAGAAATAGATGCAAAATGCATTTACATGTTATCTCCCCGACAAGCACTCTGCATTTCATTTAACATACATTTTCTCCGTTTTAGGGAAATATGCAAAGGGACTGGAATGACTGCAAGATGGTTACATAATAACTTTTTAACAATGTCGGGTATAAGACAGTTTTTCCTAAGACAACGCTGATGAACAGCTTTCTCACAGAGGAATAAACACGTGGGAACAGTTGTTCATCGAAGGAGGAAAAAATTCCTCTCAGCGAGCTCGACCACTGAAGTGAGATGTGAGATTTTGGAGTCTCCATATCCGGCGATTTTTGAAGCAGAGATTCGAGAAAGCAGCTGTCCTGGATGGATGAGTCATCAGGCAGGTCCAGGTGCCCGTGGGGCTTAAGCGATGTGCTCATAAGAGGCCCCCTTCGAGAGGGGTCAGTCATCCTTCGTGGTAGATATCACACCCCAGGTCTGGAGTAGCGGGCCTCTCTTTTGAAAACACTGGGGCTAATTGCAAAAATGGAATTTCACACTCAACCATAGAAAATGCCTGGTTACCATTAGGCAGGTTGGCTCCAGACAAAACCTAGACGTAGTATTTCACATTTGTCTTGAATTTTTCTTCCCTTTTCTCCCAAGCCTGTTCCTGTACCTTCCTCTTCTCACTCCCTGCTCACTCTCCTCATCCTTCCCTTTGATCAAATTCTCCCCCACAATCAGTTTTCATCCTGTCTGCGTGTGTCTTCTGCAGACAATATCTGCCTTTGAAGTATCTGTTCTCCAGAGCCCCTCCGGCCTTGTGGTCACAGAAAACACAGATCCTGGTCCTGATGCAGGTAGGTGGGTGTGACACCCTCCTCAACACCCCCCAGCCTCATCTGTGGCATGGGATTCCTACCATGAATCCATCTTCATGGACGCTGTTAGTCATTTCAAAGTTGGTTTCCATCGGATGACAGCCGCACCAGGGAGCCGACCTCACTGCCACACCCTGCACGCGCAGCGTCAAGCACCCTTGTCAAACCCAAGGAAAACAGAAATGAAAACACACACTGTTTCTCTCTCTCGTAACAATTTTACTATCAAGGCAATCGTTATTCATGTAATCTCTACTTTTATGAGTAGTGCTTTACATGAATCGGTAATCAAATTTACAAGACAATATACAAAGACTTCATCAGGAGTTTTATCCTGTGCTGAGATCATAATTAAATACTGTCACAAAAGTGAATCGTTTGAGGCTGATCTGGTAACGACTGTGCTCACATTTTAAAGTGAGTTTATCTAACGATGGATGATTACGTTTTTTAAAGCACAGGCGATAAGAGGTGTGTCTGCTGCTACCGGCAGGCGCCAGGCTCCTAAGAGAGCCCCCCTTTTCCCCACTGATGTCACTGTGGCGCTTTCTGAAACTAACACTGAGTGGATGCATTTCTTCAGATTGTGTGCGACCTTCCTGAAATCGCAACTGGAGTTAGCTATGAAGAATCTCACTCTAACCTGCGCATGCTTGGATCCGGTGATGAAAAACCACCACTGAGATTGTTCCTCCAGTTTCCTGTGTCTCTGTGTCTCCCACCGTGGGGCTCTGCGGACACAAACAACCCCAGGACTCAGCAATGAGCCAGACAAGTAAAAACACAAAGCCAGAGGCTGGGATTTGTTAGGTTTCGCAACGATAAACCACTGTTCTACCCTCCCTGTTCGGACTTTGAATTTGTAACATCTTTATACAGGCAAGTCCCAGCTAGGAGAAGTTTAATTATTTATAGCTGCTGCTAGATTCAATTTTTATAAGACTTGAGCATATGTGTAAGTACTCTGCAGTCCATGAAGCGAATAAGATAATATCAGGATGAATGTCATGTAAAACGGCTTTATTACAGTTTAGAGAGAAAGGCATTCTTCCTATTTAACCAAAGTCCACTGTCAGCTATGAGCTGCCTGAATGCTCCTCTTCCCAGCGCGGGGACGACCCAACGTGAAACAGAGTTGCAACAGGTATCTAGTGGCACAAGTGAAATGCAGACTTACAGCAAAGCACAGAATTTTAAGTACAGCAAGACTGGTAATCCCTTCCTGGGTCACAGCTCTTGCCTGAATTGATGATGCAAACTCTTTCAACCAAATTGGTCTGCACATCCCAATGTCTAAATGATGGTTTCTTGTGTTTTGATTATTTATTAATGTGTTGCAAAACATTGCTGTCGGACTCTCTGCTATTATTTCCAGTGATTATTGAGCCTTCCTGATGAAGACTCTACGTACTCTACTATTTCTGAAAACAAATTTTGTAAATGGTCAGCATCCTTTGATTCGGAAGTTCCACTTTGGAAATGAGAGAGAGAAAGTGATGACTTAGGCTTACACAGCATTGCTAAACCTTGAGAGCGAAATTAGCAACTTAACTTTAAAACATTAGTTAAATTGCTGTTACTTCATGTTATCTTTGTTGATTTACAATTCACTTTTTTCAAATGGCTCCATTTCGTATCTCTACAATCAGTGGCTAGCCAAAGACCTAGATAAAAGCACAAATCCTGTCCATTCATTCATTTTCACCTTCAAACAAATATGCATTGAGCATTTACTATGCACAAGACACTCTGTTAGACACTGGTGATTTTATAATGAGTCAGGACAGGTCCCTACCCTGGGGGAGAGGGTAAGTCATAAATAAAGGTCTCAAATAAATCGTTGTATGCGTGGTCACAGAGGCATGTGGATGGGGTGCCATAAGGCACCCTGTGTTAGACAGTTTTGCATTGCTATAAAGGAACGCCAGAGACTGGGAGTTATAAAGAAAAGATGATTTGGCTCACGGTTCCGCAAGCTGTATAAGCATGACCATGATATCAGCATCTGCTCGGCTTCTGATAAAGCCCCAGAAAGCTTTCAGTTATGGTGGAAGGGAAGGTAGCCACGTGTCACATGTTGAGACAGGGAGCAAAAAAGAGAAAGCAAGAGGGAGAGGAGGTGTCCGTCTCCCTTAAACAACAGCTCTTGAGTGAACGAACAGAGCAAGAGCTCACTCATTGCTCTGGGAAAAGCTCCCATGAAAGATTCACTCCCATGACCCAACACTTCCCACCAGCCCCCACTTCCCACACCGGGGATCACATTTCAACATGAGATTTGGAGGGGACAGACATTCAAACTGTACCAGGGACCAAAGGGAAAACAGCTAGCTCCATCCAGGGTATTCATGGAAACTTGCCCCTTGAGGTAACCCACCAGACTGGCCCTGTGGTATGGATAAAGTTCACTTGTCAGACAAGGGTGGGGTAAGCCTGACAGAAGGAACCGCACGAGGGCAGGCACAGAAGCCTGGAGGCCAGGACGTACACTTAGGGACTGAAAGACGTGCCCCGAAGTGTCCCGTGCAGCGCATTACAGAGAAGCAGCAGGGGGTGAGCTGGGCAGGGCCAGCCATGCAGGACATGGCATGCGGTGACAGAGATTTGGCCTTAACCCTGAACACAGAGGGGAGACTTCCCTGGATGAATCATTCCCTGATGATCTTGCTTTCTGTTTAACTGAGAAAGCACAGGTGATCAGAAGAGAACGTCCACATGCTCTCCTCACTTGCCTGCCCACCGATCTGTATCTGGACCGCTATATCATGTCTTTCCTTCTGTTTCAAAAGGTAATTGACCAAGACTCCAGTTCTCCAGAGGCAAGCAGCAGCAGCACAACTCAGAAAGCCAGATGGGACCAGGGATGAGACATGATGAGCAGCGCCCCAGCAGAGGCAGCCAAGGGGCTGCAAATGTGTGTATCTTTTTTTTTTTTCTTTTGAGACAGAGTCTAGCTCTATCGTTCAGGCTGGAGTGCAGTGGTGTGATCTTGGCTCACTGCAGCCTCCACCTCCTGGGTTCAAGCGATTTTTCTGCCTCAGCCTCCTGAGTAGCTGGGATTACACGCACACACCACCATGCCCAGCTAATTTTTGTATTTTTAGTAGAGACGGGGTTTCACCATATTGCCCAGGCTGGGCTCGAACTCCTGACCTCATGATCCACCCGCCTCGGCCTCCCTAAGTGCTCAAATTCAGGTGTGAGCCACCATGCTTGGCCAAACATGTATATTTTAACACCTCCAACCAAGAAGAGCTTCCTCTCATCCACCCAGACCCTACCTGGGAGAGTTTAAAGATAAATTTTTTTTCCATATTCTCATAACCTTTATTACAATATACTGTTGTAATTGTTCTATTGTATTGCTAGTTATTGTTTTAAATTTCTTCCTGTGCTTAATTTATAAATAAAACTCCTTCATAGCTCTGTGTATGTAGGAAAAGAACACAGGACAGCCAGCCCTCCATGTCCATGGGTTCCACATCTGCAAATTCAACCGAACTTGAATCGAAAATATTAAAAATAATAATAATAAAAATAACAATACAATAAAAATACAAATAAAAAGCCAGTATAGTATAATAACTGTGTACATAGTATTTACATCATATTAGGTATTGTAAGTGTATTAGTCTGTTTTCACACTGCTGATAAAGACATACCTGAGATTGGGCGATTTACTAAAAAAAAAAAAAAGGCTCAATGGACTCACAGTTCACGTGGCTGGGAGGCCTCACATTCATAGCAAAAGGCAAAAGGCATGTCTTACATGGCGGCAGGCAAGGCAAAGTGAGAGCCAAGCAATGGGGGTTTTCCCTTTATAAAACCATTCAGATCTCATGGGACTTGCTACCATGAGAACAGTAGAGGGGAAACCACCCCCAAGATTCAATTATCTCCCACCAAGTCCCTCCCACAGCATGTGGGAATTATGGGAGCAATAATTCAAGATGAGATTTGGGTAGGAACACAGCCAAGCCATATCAATGAGTAATCTAGGGAAGATTGAAAGTATACCGGAGGTGTATTTATATGCAAATACTACACTATTTTATACAAGAAACTTTTGGACACCTGTGAATTTTGATATCTCCCGGAGATGCTGGAACCAATTCCCTGCAGATACCAAGGGCAACTGTACATATAGGCTTCCATACTATCCAGGGTTTCAGGCATCCCCTGGGGTCTTGAAACATATTCCCCACAGATAAGAGAGGACTACTATATTTAGATTGCTACACACTTCAGGAAGCAGAGTCTACCTAAAACTCATCTAGAATTCCTCTTTCTCTTGGAGGATCTATTTGCAATGAGGAAGATGAATAGAAAGGTTTGGATAGGAGTCCCCAAAACTACTTGTAGGAGACTTTCCCCTTTAAGACCAAGCATTATACATGTCAGGACCTAGATTTTGAACAGTCTGAATATTTATCCAAAGGGATGAAGTTACCTAAGTTAGTTGCTGGACTGTAGACAAGGGAACAGTGCTATGATCTGAATGCTTGTGTTCCCTCCCAAATCTATACAGTATATGGAGCCCTAATCATCCATGTGCTTGGATAGGAAGTGGGCCCACTGGGAGGTGACTTGGTCATGAGGATGGAACCTTCATGAAAGAAATGAGTGCCATTACCAAAGAGAACTAGCTAGCCTCTTGCACCACATGAGGACACAGAAGTTGCTGTCTATGAGGAAGGTGGCCTCACCAGACACTGAATCTACCAGCACCTTGATCTTGGACTTCCCAGACTCCAGCACCATGAGGAACAGATATCTGTTGTTTATTAGCTTCTCAATTTATGGTATTTTCTCATAGCTGCCCAAACAGACCAAATAAAGCCATACTCATGTCCACTCTATGATGGTGCATTGGATGGGGCAAAAGCAGAAAGGAAGACAGCATCCCATCACGATGACTGGCATGGTGTGGCTGTGTCCCTACCCAAAACTCATCTTGAATTCCCGCATATTGTGGGAGGAACCCAGTGGGAGGTAATTGAATCATGGGGGCAGGTCTTTCTTGTGCTGCTCTCATGATAGTGAATAAGTCTTATGAGATCTGATGGCTTTTAAGACTTGTGCACAAGCTCTCTCTCTCTTTGCCTGCTGCTGTCCATGTAAGATGTGACTTGCTTGTCCTTGCCTTCCACCATGATTGTGAGGTTGTCCCCAATCATGTGGAACTGTTAGTCCAATTAAAGCTCTTTATTTTGTAAACTGACCAGTCTTGGGTATGGATTTATCAGCGGCATGAAAATGGATTAATACAGTAATTTGTACCAGTGGAGTGGGGCACTGCTGAAAAGATACCTGAAAATGTGGAAGCAACTTTGGAACTGGATAACAGGCAGAGATTGGAACAATTTGGAAGGCTCAGAAGAAGACAGGAAAACATGGGAAAGTTTGGAACTCCCTAGAGACTTGTTGAATGACTCTGACCAAATGCTGATAATGGTATGGACAATAAAATCCAGTCTGAGGTGGTCTCAGGTGGAGATGAGGAACTTGTTGGGAACTGGAGCAAGGGTGATTCTTGTTATGTTTTAGCAAAGAGACTGGCAGCCCTTCGCCCCTGCCCTAGAGATATGTGGAACTTTGAACTTGAGAGAGTTGATTTAAGGTATGTAATGAAAGAAATTTCTAAGCAGCAAAGCATTCAAGAGGTGACCTGGGTGCTGTTAAAGGCATTCAGTTTAAAAAGGAAAACAGAGCATAAAAGTGCAGCAAATTTGTAGCCTGACAATGCAATAGAAAAGAACATCTCATTTTCTGAGGAGCAATTCAAGCAGACTGCAAAATTTTCCATAAGTAATAAGGAGTCAAATGTGAATCCCCACTACAAAGAGGAAAAATGTCTCCAGGGCATGTCACAAATCCTCATGGCAGCTCCTCCTATCACAGGCCCTGAGGCCTAGGAGGAAAAAATGGTTTCATAGGCTGTGCCCAGGGTGCACGGCTGTGTGCAACCTAGGAACTTGGTGCCCAGTGTCCCAGATGCTCCAGCTGTGGCTGAAAGGGGCCAGCACAGAGCTTGGGCCATAGCTTCAGAAGGCGCAAGCCTTAAGCCTTGGCAGCTTCTACATGGTGTTGAGCCTTCAGGTGCATGGAAGTCAAGAACTGAGGTTTGGGAACCTCCGCTTAGATTTCAGAGAGACGGGCAGACAAAGTGAGGAGAGGATGTGGGAGTTCTCTCCTGATCCCCTTTGCTTTCTGTTAGGAAGGAAGGAAGATCATCAACTGAGTGAAGAAGGTACAAGAGGGCAGAAAGGACAGTGAGTCGTGGGCAAGGGCCAGGAGCACTGAGTGGACCCTAGAGATGTAGCCTGACCGCCATGTGCACTCAAGGCCCCTTGGAAGCTCAGTGTCATGAAAGAGAGTTAGGACAGTCAGCCTGGGCATGTGGTTTTCTCTGGACACTTAGCTAAGGGGTGCCGGCAGGTCAAAGCATCACTGCAGACAAGGTCGTGAAGAAAGTGAGTGACAGAGGAAGGAGGCTGCAGCTGGAGCCCAGGATGCTTGCAGTGGAAATATGTACTTTGTAGCTATTCCAGGGTGTGACTGTGGAATGGGGGACTGAAGTGGTGTCTAGAATGAGATCTTTGGGAGAATAGGTCAGGGAATAGAGAGACCAGTTTGCACACAGTATGTGGGTATTTAAGTCACCAAGAATTAAGGCAACGGTCATATTGAGAAAACCAACAGTGAGCATGGCAAGGACCCTGGGGTTGTAGATGACAAAACAGTGACTGGTCAGTCTAACATGGCATTCAAATGCAGGGATTCCAGAAGGGAAGGGGAGCAAAGTGAGAGTCTCTGTGAAAGTGGCCATGAAGAGAACATGGCGGGTCCCCACGCACCCACCCAGAGGCTCAGCATTAGGAAGACTACTGGTGGTGAGATGCTGTTTTTGAAAAATGCAGCAGAGAAACGAAGCATTAACCTAGGTAGTAAGAAACTTGGTATTCGAAACATTTCTTCTTCTTTTTAATTGATACCTAATAGTTGTGTTCATATTTGGAGTACATGCGCTATTTTGATGCCTGTACATAATGTGTGATTATTAAACCAGAGTAACTGGGATCTCCATCACCCCAACATTTATCTGTTCTTCATACTGGGAACATTATTACTCTTCTCTTCCCTCTCTTATTCTTCTCTTATTCACTATGCATACTTGGAAAAATATAAAAAGGAGTGACGATGTTGAGGCTAAAAGACAAAATGTGTTCAACATTGGCTTTGTGGGTGAAAGACATCATCCTAGCTCATAGGAAACATGAGTCTGCTAATACTGAGCTGTGCCTACTGCATTTGGCTGGAGAGGCAGGAAATCCAGTGCCACAGCCCTGAGCACTCCGTGACCAGTCTCTTTGGTCTTTGTCCTGAGGAAATATAATAGGCAGCTTGGAACAGAGCACTATTGTTCACATGACATGGGTGGGAAGATTAAGCTCTTAATTAACAGGGAATGGGTAATTGATCATTGTTAAGTGCCTGAAAGTAGTCACGATTACATATTGGGCCATGAAATTGATCATTGTCTTTTTGTCTGGAAATGATTATGATTGCTTATGAGTAACTTTATAATGAATGCAGAGCTCCACCAAATCACTAATCACCTGGGAATGGGATTCGTGATTTGTTAGAGCTCAGGGTTTTCTCAGTGTGGAAGTGTTCCCACTCTTCATATCAGCCGTTTTGAGAGGCAGATTTCCAGATTTAAATACACCCAGAAGAACAAAGGAGCAATAGAGGGGTAAAACAGCAAATGGAAAACCAATGTTTTTTAAACAAAAGTGATTTGAATTCAACACCCAAGGAAACCTGGCAGCAAAGTGACTTTAAGGATAATAATTTAAAATCACACTATTAAACCTTGTTCCAAACTGTACTGTCACTGGTACCATCTTTGTAGGGGGAGAAAAGAAAGGACGGGAAGGAAGGGAAGTAATTACAGGTACAAAGACAGAATAATTGCCAACAAGATTTAAAATTCACCTCCATTTCCTGGCTGTAATGGTCTCAAGTTGAATATTAACTTTATCCATGTTCTTTATGTTACTGTTTTCCCAAAAACCTTCTTGCTTGGCTATGTTGAGGCAAAGAAAGAACAATGGGGTTCTTTCTAGTCACGGCATCTGTGGTATGTCTTCAGCAGCAAAGTTCCTCTCCTTCTGTCAAACCTGCTGTTACCCTGGTGCTAAGAGCATCTATATAAATAAACATGAATAGAGGCAAGCATATAGCTCTATTTTGCAAACACAAACAGTACTTCCGAATAATGTCATAGCGTGAACTGCAAAAATGAAAGGTTCACCAGGAGAATCTTCGCGAAGGGGTTGTATAAATTGTCAGCACTGGATGTAATGGTTAGCACACAGAGCCTTGATCAGCCGTTGTGCAAATGTTTATACAGACAGATTTGGAAGGCGAGTTATGATGTATTCCTCCCACCACGCTTCCCTGTTTGGTCAGGCAGCAGTTTGCTCAGATAGTGTGAGAAACTCGAGGGCTGTTTCAGATGACGCTGACCTGCTGAACTGGAACGTGGGCTGACTGCGCACAGCACGTTCACCATGCACAATCGGGGGCCACGCAGGTGACTCACTCAGCACACCAGACCCCAGGCAATCAAGATTTGTGGAGCAGAGGCAGGAAAGTGATTATTCGCTTAACTGCAATCCAATGACAAAGAGCGTGTGCTTCATCAAAACCCCACTCACCGTGACATTTATTTAAATGTCTCCTAAAACAATTAAAAATGTAGTTTTTATTGAGAAGATTATGCAAACTATTTTGCAATGAATATTTGCACATCCATATTGTGCAAAATGAAACACCCTGCAAATAAGAATCGGCCTGCCTTGACAGCCCGCGCTCCAACTAGCCTGATTGGCATCAGAGCAAGTTAAAACGGAGGCTGCGTTTCTTTGTCTCACGTTTCTGCAAACACATAAGAATTCTTCATTCATACAAATACTGGCCCAGTTAAGACTATGTAATCTTTTCACATAGGGTTTGTTCAATCATGCTTTTTTTTCTTTTTTTTGAGACAGAGGCTTGCTCTGTCACTCAGGCTGGAGTGCAGTGACATGATCATGGCTCACTACAGCCTCAACTTCCTGGGCTCAAGTGATCCTCCCTCCTCAGCCTTCCAAAGCACAGGGATTGCCGGCATAAGTCACAGTGCCTGACAAAAGCAAACGTTTTAAAAGAAGAAACGTTTGGTTTTGGTGTTTCTTCTGCGTCTCTTTGTTTCGCTCTCCTTCCTCCTGTCAATCCCTCGAGATCTGTCAGAACTCTCCTAATGCCCCCTCCCGATGAACAGGGACTCCCACAGCTCTGCCCTCCGTGCAGGCAGGACCCATGCTTACCAGTTATCTGACCCCTTCTCCTAGCTCCAGAGTCCATGGGTCTCATTTTGGAAACAAATTCATGTCTAGCTATTAATGGATAATTTTTCATTGCATTACCTCTTTCGTGTAATATATTTGCACAGAAATTTGACGTTGAGCCAAAGAATTAAAAACCCAAACCCCTGCCCCAATTCACTCTTTCTTCTCCCAGGACAGATTAAGAATCTCCTATCAGTAACCCACGTGGACACTCTGAGTTGTGAGCTGCAAAGAAAAATCTAAAGCAGCCAGGCACATTTCATGAGCCCCGTGCGATGGATTCACGGCCCCTGCCTTCACTGACACCAACTGACCTACAGTAGAATAAAGATTCACACCATCTTCTTCATCAGACTTGTGACTCCAGTTCAGAGGAATGAAGGTTAATTTTGTAGGAAGCAGCCACCCCAAGCCTCCCCAAAACAGATTCTTACATTCTCTAACCCTAGAACGGAGGCTTGGAGGATTAGAAGTTCAGAACAATTTCAGGGAGATATTGGTTTTTTAATGCTTATGAGGAGAACTTGAACGGAAAACTGTTAAGTAGTGTTATAGAGGAATCTGATTAACGTGGTTCTGCGTGGAATTAAGATGTTGTAAGATGGAGCCCAGGTAGAAGTTAGAATGAGACGCCCAGCAGAGTACATTCCCTGGAGGACTTCTAATGCTAGAAGCAGGAGCTTGAGAAGCTTGTCCAGAGCATGTGGGGGAATGGCCAGGGGAATAGTGTCCTCTTTACTCTAGGAATATGAGTAGCAAGCAAAATGCAAAGCCTCCCCACAAAAAAAGAAAATATACTTCTAAAGCTCATGACAAAGGCAATGCCCTGAAAATGAGCTCCCATTAATGTGTTAAACTGAATGTTGAGTGGATATTAAGATGGAATAACAGGACGTGTATTAGTCAATTTCAGTTGCTATAACTAATGCCTTAGACTGGGTAATACATAACAGAAATTGACTGCTCACCATTCTGGAGTCTGGGAAGTCCAAGATCAAGGCACCAGCAGATTCCGTGTTTGATGAGGGTTCTCTGCTTCATAAATGGTAACTTCTTGCTATGTCCTCACCTGACCGAAGGATCAAACAGGTTTCCCAAAGCTTCTTCTATGAAGGCATTAATCCCATTCTTAAGAGTGGAATCCTTATGATCAAATCACTTCCAAAGGCTGCACCTCTTAATAGTATTGCATAGGAAACCAGGTTTCAATGTATTCATTTTGGGTGGACATAAACATTCGGCTCATAGCAGAGAGTACGATTCTTCTTTCTTTCTGATTTTCATGGCAGAAGGTGGAACTCCACTGGCTGACATTCCTCAGTTCTAAGTCTCTGCTCACTTTGTTCCTGGGAAGGTTAGTACATTTAACTGATGGTTAAATCGGAGGTAGAGCTTCTGGAGGATTGGTACCAGTTCTTTGTATGTTTGGTAGAATTTGGCTGTAAACTCATCTGCTCTCGGGGTTTTTGCTGTTGCTGATGGGAGTTTTTTTATTGATTCATGCTCACTATTTGTTATTGGTCTGTTCAGGATCTCTGTTTCTTCCTGGTTTAATCTTGGGAAGTTCTACATTGCCAGGAATTTATCCATTTCCCCTAGGTTTTCGAGTTTGTGGGTATATTGTTGTTTCTAGCAGTCTCTGATGATCTATGGTTATTTCTGGGGTATCATTTGTAGTGTCTCCTTTAGAATTTCTGATTATGTTTATTTGGACCTTCTCTTTTCATGGTTAGTCTAGCTAGGAATCTATCCACTTTCTTCATCTGTTTCGTTTTGTTCCTTGTTTGTATTGTTCTTTTTTCTAAATTTCATTGAGTTCTACTCCGATCTTTGAAATAAATAACCCTACATGCATGGCTCTTTGTCTTAGGGAAAAAACCTGCACTCAGAGAGCCGGTGTTTTCTGTAACCAGTGCTGTGAGTTGCACTGAGTCTCACGGTTGTGGGCTGTATTGTGTCCCCACCCCCTGCCCAAAAGACATGTTGAAGTCCAAACCCCAGGACCTCAAAATGCGACCTTATTTGTAAATAGAGTCATTGCAGATGTAATTGATAAGATCAAGTCATAAGTATGGGCTCTAAATCCAACATGAATGGTATTCTGATAAAGAGTAAATCTGGCCTGCTGTGGCAGCTCATGCCTATAATCCCAGCACTTTGGGAGGCTGAGGTGGGCAGATCACCTGAGGTCAGGAGTTCGAGACCAGCCTGGCCAACAAAGTGAAACCCCCGTCTCTACTAAAAATACAAAAATTAGCTGGGCATGGTGGTTAGTCCCAGCTACTCAGTAGACTGAGGCAGGAGAATCACTTGAACCTGAGAGGTGGACGTTGCAGTGAGCTGAGATCGCATCACTGCACTCCAGCCTGGGCAACAGAGCAAGACTCCATCTCAAAAAAAAAAAAAAGAAGAAGAAGAAGAAAGAAGAAAATTTGAACACAGACCTAGATAAACAAGGAGAAGGCCATGAAAGAGCAGAATTGGAGATCTAAGTGAGGCAGCCAAAAGCCAAGGCTTGACAGGTCCACGAAAAGCTAGGAAGAGACCAGGAAGAAAGGACCCCCGCTTACAGATTTTGGAGGGAAAAAGACCCTGCCAGCACCTTGATCTTCCACTTCTAGCCTCCAGAACTATGAGACAACAAATTCCTGTTGCTTCGAGCCATCTAATTTGTGGTACTTTATTATGGCGTCTGTAGCAAACCAGCACCCCATCCTCCCACGTGGCCTTCCTGATCCCTGAGACACAACAATATTGAAATTGGGCCAATGAAGAACCTTATATTGGCCTCTGAGTGTTCAAGTAAAAAGAAATGTTGCATGTATCTCACTTTAAATCAAAAGCTAGGACTGATTAAGCTTAGTGGGGAAGGCCAGCGCTGCCTGGGAGTGTAGGGGCCTGACTCTGGGCTCGGCGTTCACAGGCATACTTGGCTGTCAGCCCTAAAGCCACATTTTCCAACTTTGCTCTTTTTAACTTGATACTTTGCCCCCATCTGTCTCTCCTGGTTTAAATTTTCAAATTCTTTAGATCCCCAGCAGAGTTGAGAATGACATTTATGGGGAGTCCTTCAAAAACACAAACCTCACACAGCTAAATAAGGTATACCACACAAACCTCCACACTAGGGAGAATCTCTTAGGGGACAAAAATTGTCTTTGCAAGCACACGTTTCTTGTCCTATAACTTCCTTAGGTATTCCATATATATTTCCAACAACACAGCTAAATGAAAAGTTGTTGAAAGAAATAAAGTTAATGAAATCAAGAAGCTGTTGAAATAAAGAATGTTGACCACAACTGTCATATTACGATATAAATCCTAATTTTTAGGTTAAACATAGTACTATAATTGGGCTTCAGATAGAAAGAACTGGGAGTTTAAAAGGAGAGGCCAATGCTCAGCGCACTGTGGTAACCGCAGACAGGAAGACTGGCCAGGCAGCCGCCTCTCCGGCAGCTCAATGTAACATCCTCATTTGGAGATGAGAATGGGAGGTCCCAGAGGTAACAAACTACAGAGCTCATTTTCCATTTCAAAGTCCAGTTATCTTTCCAGGATTCCAAACTGTTATCGTGAAAATGCTTCACTCATTGCCAAGGAAAGCATTGCCATTTTACATGGCACAAGTCTCCCTTGCAAAGCTTTGCTCCCCTGATCTTTCTGCAGCCTCAGGAGATGGGAAGCACACAGCTTCGGCTCCTGATCAGGCCAAAGCGTCAGGACAGAACCAAGCACATTTACCAGGAACAAACAGCCCAGCTTCTCCACTGACCACGGCGAAGGGAATCAGTGGGAAATGAGACTCCTCGGCATTCTGCCAATTTTTTTTTTTTCCCTGAGACGGAGTTTCTCGCTCTTGTTACCCAGGCTGGAGTGCAGTGGCAGGATCTGGGCTCACCGCAACCTCGGCCTCCTGGGTTCAGGAAATTCTCCTGCCTCAGCCTCCTGAGTAGCTGGGATTATGGGCACGTGCCCCCATGCCCAGCTAATTTTTTATATTTTTAGTAGAGACGGGGTTTCACCCTGTTGACCAGGATGGTCTCGATCTCTTAGCCTCGTGATCCACCCGCCTCGGCCTCCCAAATTGCTGGGATTACAGGCATGAGCCACGGCGCCCGGCCCTCTGCTGATTTTTAAGTCGACCTCCACTCCGTCTTCAGAAGCATCTTCCTTTGCAAACTGGGCTATACCGTGATTCATTGCTCTGCTCACAGGGACCCCTCACATCTCTCCGTCTCTGACCCTGGAAGCAAGTTCTCCAGCATTTTACATCTGGCCACAGACTGGGTGAGGTGTGAGCAGCTGGAGGATGATTCTGTTCCTCTCCGGAAGCTGCTCCTCTACCCACAGAGTGGCCCTGAAGGCTCCAGGGAGGCGTAGCAAATGCATTTCCTTACTCTTCTGTTTCCATCATAAATCACAACAGGCAGCACCACATGCTATGCTTCACTTTCAGAGCTGCATAGAGTTCCCAGGTCAGCTAAGGGCATCTCTTCTGTGTTGTGCATACTTTATTTATTTATTTATTTATTTGAGAGAGTCTCACTCTGTCACCTAGGCCCGAGTGCTGTTGTGAGATCTCAGCTCACTGCAGCCTCTGCCTCTCAGGTTCAAGAAATTCTCTTGCCTCAGCCTCTTGAGTAGCTGAGATTACAGGCAAGTGCCACCACACCCAGCTAATTTTTGTATTTTTGATAGAGATGGGGTTTCACCATGTTGGCCAGGCTGGTCTTGAACTCCTGATCTCAGGTCATCTGCCCTCCTCCGCCTCCCAAAGTGCTGGAATTACAGGCGTGAGCCACTGCACCCGGCCCAGACTTAAGCTTTTAAAAGTAGATACACTCCCACAAAAGCAACTGTTCGCTCAGCTACAGGCATGCCTCATTTTACTGTGCCCTGCTTACTGCTCTTTGCAAATGGCGCACTCTTTACCAACAGAAGGTTTGGGGCGACCCTGTGTCAAGCTCTTGACACCATTTTTCCAACAGTGTGCTTACTTAGTGGCTATGGGTCACATTTTGATAATTCTTACAATATTTCAGACGTTTTCATCATTGTAACTTCTATGATGGTGACCTATCGTTAGTGATATTGCATATTACTACCGTAATTGTTTTGCCTCTGTAAGGCAGCAAACTTAATCTGTATCTGTTGTGTGCATTCTTCGGCTTTACTGACCAGCCATTCCCCCATCTCTCCCTGTCCTCAGGCCTCCCCGTTATGTGAGATGCAAGAATATTGAAATTAGGCCAATTAATAACTCTACAACAGCCTCTACGTGTTCAAGTGAAAGGAAGGGTCGCACAGCTCTCACTTGAAATCAAAAGCTAGAAATGATTAAGCCTAGTGAGGAAGGATTTTGAAAACTGAGACGGGCTGAAAGCTGGGCCCCTTACACCAAACAGCCAAGCTGTGAATGTAAAGGAAAGGTCCTTGAAGGAAATTAGAAGTGCTACTCCAGTGCACACAGGAATGCTAAGAAAGTGAAACAGCCTTGCTGCTGATAGGGAGAAAGTGCGAGTGGTCTGGATCGACCAAACCAGCCGTGACATTCCCTTAAGCCAAAGCCCTAATCCAGAGCAAGACCCTAACTCTTTTCGATTCTATGAAGGCTGAGAGAGGTGAGAAAGATACAGAAGAAAACTGCAGCGCCAAATTGGCTCATGAGATTGACAGAAAGACGTTGTCTCCACACATAAAAGTGCAGGGTCTGAAGCACCAAGTGCTGATGGAGAAGCTGCAGCAAGTTATTCAGAAGGCCCAGCTAAGATCATCGATGAATGGATTTTCAATGTAAACAAAACAGCCTTATTTTGGAAGAACATACCATCTAGATCTTTCTTAGCTAGAAGGGAGAAGTCAATGCCAAACTTCATAGCTTCGAAGGCCAGGCTGACTCAAAGTTAAGTTAAGGGTTAATGCAGCTGGTGATATTAAGTGAAAGCCAGTACTCCTTTACCATTCTAAAAATCCCAGGGCCCTCAAGAATGATGCTAAATCTACTCTGCCTGTGCTCTGGAAACGGAACAACAAAGCCTGGATAACAGCACATCTGTTTACAGCATAGCGGACTGAATATTTTAAGCCCTCTGTTGAAACCTGTTCAGAAAAAATATATATATTCTGTTCAAAATCTTACCGCATGTTGACAATGCACCTGGTCATCCAAGAGCTCAAGAGACATACAAGGAGATTGTACAAGGAGAGGAATGTTTTTATGCCCGCTAAGACTGGGAGTCATTTCAACTCTCAAGTCTTATTATTTAAGAAACAGATTTCATAAAGCTGTAAGTGCCATAGATTGCAATTCCTCTGGAGGATCTGGGCAAGGTAAATTGAAAACTTTCCGGGAAGATTTCACCATTCAAAATGCCGTTAAAAGCATTCGTGATTCAGGAAAGGAGGTCAAACTACCAACATTAACAGGGATTTGGAAGAAGTTGATTCCATCCTTCATGGGTGACTTTGAGGGATTCAAGACTTCAGTGGAGGAAGGAACTGCGGATGTGGTGGAAACAGCAAGAGAACTAGAATGAGAAGTGGAGGCTGAAGATGTGACTGAATTCCTTCAATTTCATGATAAAAATCTAATTGAATGGAACAAAGAGAGTGATTTCTTGAGACGGAATCTACTCGTAGTGGAGATTCTGTGACCCTGTGGAAATGACAACAAAAGATTGAGAATATTCCATAAACTTGGTCAGTAAAGCAAGAGCAGGGTTTGAGAGGCTTCACTCCAATCTTGAAAGTTCTACTTTGGGGAAAACGCTATCCAACAGCATTGCATGCTACAGATGAGTCTTTCCTGAAAGAGTTCATCACTGCAGCAAACTTCATGATTTTCTTACCTTAAGAAATGTTCACAGCCACCCCAACCTTCAGCAACCACTGCCCTGATCAGTCAGTAGCCATCAGTGAGGTGACACCTTCTACCAGCAAAAAGATTACAGCCTGCTGAAGGCTAAGATGATCAGCAGCACTTTTTAGCAATAAAATGTTTTTGATCAAGGTATGTCCATGTTTTTACACATAATGCTACTGCCATTGTAAAGTACAGAGTAGTATAAACAAAACTTTTTATTTTATTTTTTTTTTTTGAGACGGAGTTTCACTCTTGTTCCCCAGGCTGGAGTGCAATGGCACGATATTGGCTCACCACAACCTCCGCCTCTTGGGTTCAAGCATTCCTCCTGCCTCAGCCTCCCGAGTAGCTGGGATTACAGGTGTTCGCCACCATGCCCAGCTAAGTTTTGTATTTTTAGTAGAGACGGGGTTTCATCATGTTGACCAGGATGGTCTCGATCTCTTGACCTCCTGATCCACCTGCCTCGGCCTCCCAAAGTGCTGGGATTATAGGCGTAAGTCACTGATAAACAAAACTTTTATGTGCACTGGGAAATTTGTGTAGCTGTCTTTATTACAATATTCACTTTATTGTACTGATCTGGAACTAAACTACAGTACCTCTGAGGTATGCCTGTATTTGGGAATAGTTATTCTCTTCAAAGGGAAAAAAATGCACATGTAATTAAAGTTAAAAATGCATGTTGCATCCTTCTCTCTGCTCCCATCACTCTCTAAAACCAGCAGAGGTCGGAGAGAGAGCCAAATGATTCTTCCAGCAAGCCCATGACCATGACCCTTAATTGTCAGCTGGTTCCATATAGAGCACATAACAGTCAATGGTTTGTCTTCAAACACGTCTTAGCTGAGAGGGAATGTAGACTTTGAATTCAGACACTTTTAGCTTTGAATCTAGCCTCTACTCATTCTGAACTGCTTGATGAGATATTTAACCTTTCTGATTTTTAAATTTTTTATCTCTAAAATTCAAAGAATATTATGTTTCCCTATGGAATTATTGTGAGATTAAATTGCATTGTGCAATGTACTTACCCTCTGTAAGTGATTCTGACAAATGTAACACTTATTTGCCCAATCAAGAAGGCGAGACTGGGTGTGGTGGCTCATACCTGTAATGCCAGCACTTTGGGAGGCGGAGATAGGAGGATTATTTGAGGCCAGGAGTTCAAGACCAGCCTGGGCAACATAGCGAAACCCCAACTGGACAAAAAATTACAAAATTAGCCAGGCGTGGTAGCGTATGCCTGGAGGCTGAGGTGGGAGGATCACCGGAGCCCAGGAGTTCGAGGCTGCAGAGAGCTATGATCTCGCCACTGTACTGCAACCTAAGCAAAACAGCACAACCTCATCTCTTATTTAAAACATGTCAGGCACTGTTCTAAACTGTAATATCGCTTCACTTCATCTCCACATAGGCCTGCAAAGTGTTCTACAGACAAGGAAATCAAGACGCAGGGAGGTTACGTAATCTGTCCAAGGTCACACCGCAGGTAAACAGTCGAACCAGGACTCCATTCCAGACAATCGCCCGTCAGTCCATGCTCCTGATCATTCCACTGGGTTGTCTCTTGCTGCGTAGTGATAATTCCCGTGGTCCTGACTCCCAGTTTTCCCTTCTAAAGGAAGCTCTTTAATCTCCCTTTCCCTGTTGCCTTGAGAAGGCGCTGCTGCAATTTCCCACACGTCTGTCAATCATTGTTCCTTCTCCAAGACCCTGAGTGGTGTCTCCCGCTTCTCTCCTCCTCTTAGGGTACCCTCCCTCCTTCTTGGTGCTCCATGCGGGCCTTCTTTCGGTTCCTCGTGCTCACCGTACTTCCTCTTGAGCTCAGAGCACTCCTTTCTCCCCATTCCTCCCAGAATGCCCTTCAGATCTCAACCACACTGTTATCTCCCCAGGGGAAGCCTTGTGGGACCTCCCTGAGCAGGTGGATTTCCGCATATGTACAGCTCCAGGGATGCTCACACTCAGCTTCTGCCTGTAGAGTGAGGGCTAGATGCCCGGTTTTGCTTACCCTGTACCCATAAAGCCTGGTCTAGTGCCACACACGTTAGGAGCTCAATAAATATTTGCCGAATGAATGGGCGAGCTTTGCTCTGTGTTTGGAAGTGGCTGGCTGTGTCGTCTTCCCACAGCTTCTCTTAACTCACTTCTGCTGCTCCCCAGAGGCTTGGAGAAACCGTCAGGAAGTCTTTGCAGATACAGAAAATGTCCTATTGTAGTAGAGGACTCAGGGATCACCTTTCTTTCATCATTCAAAATATAACTCAAAATACTATTCATTGGGAAATGCAAATTAAAAAAAAAAAAACAATGAAATAGGCTACACACCTATTAAAATGGCCAAATGCAAAAGACTGGCAGAGAGGGGATAGATGGAATGTCTCTGTACCTTCCTCTGAATTTTACTATGAACCTAAACTGCTCTAAAAAAAAAAAATGAAGTCTCAAGAAATACTATTAGTTACAACCTTGAAAGCACGATCGGCATGTTGAAAGGGCAATAGAGTACACGAGGCTCTATCCACGCTTACCTGTGCCTGCACTGCAATCCACAAATCCTCGCCCAGCGCTCAGTAACAACCGCTCTGATTCAAAATGAGTGGAATATTTGCAAATCCTTTATAAGAGGGTTCCCTGCAGAGTTTGCTTTCCCTCCAGCTTGCGCCAGAACACTATTGGATTTCAGATCTTCTGGACATGGCTCAGCTCATGGCAGCCAGCAGCTCTCCATGTTGCTGCAATTTGTCCTATGCATGGTGAGAAAGAGACGAAATTCCAGTGAAGGAAGTGACGGGAACTCTTTGCCTTCCTGCATTTACTGTTCTCTTAACTTGGGCATCTTCAACTTGAAATACTTGGCAAGCAGTTTTTTTAACTTAAGAGCTATTTTATATTTTATTTTACTCTCTGAGACGTTCGTATTCCTGATCATGGTGAGAACTCTTTTATTCAATCACAGAGAATGTGGCATACAAATATTTTAACATTTTAATTAATTGCATTTTCATTATGCTTGTCCTGAGGCTTCCTGGGCTGAGTGAAATGTATTAAATCTCAAAGAGAAAAGCCACGACTGCAATTAGCTCCTAAGTGGGATCGGTTTCAGTTTTACATGGAAGAAGCATTTTAATGTGACCTTAGTGGCACAGATAGTCTCTGGAGGGCTTATTGTAATGACTGTCCAGCCTCCTGGCCCCAAATTGGCAGTACTTCCCCAACACACACACACACACACACACACACACACACACACACACACACACTTACTTAATGCCCGTCATTACTCCACTATTTCTTTAGCTCTTGAAGGCTTTCTGGCCTTTTAAAATACCACTCCAAGGTATTAAGTCTTATCAGTTCATAGCTTTGTTATCAGCCAACACCTTAGCTGACAACCAGCTGAGAGTGAAAGCATGCCAGGAATGTGACCTGGATGGGTGCTGGGCCTGGGGGAGGGGAGGGCAGTTCTCAAGGGGAGAAGAAAAAGGCTGTGGGGACAGGGGAGGGAGAGTCAGTGACAGCCTGGGGCGGCAGGATGCTGGCCTTTGCCGCCAATAGGCATCTTTTGTTCAGTGCTAGAGTTCAGCTTCCCAGACAGAAACACCTCTGCCCAGGGAGCTAAGCAGCTGCAGGAGCCAGGAAGGGCTCCACTCCACCCATGCCTTCTTCATTCTCTGCACAGCCTGGACAGAGCTAAAGGAGGTACCACTGACCCTGCTGCCGTCCTCCAGACCCACGGCTCCTCCCACTTCTTGGAGGATGAGATCGGCCTCATCCATACTGACCATGCAGTTCACCTATAAATACCAACGCAAGCCAGCTAGCAGGGCTGGGATATTTACTGCATCTCAAACAGCATTCTGAACGCTGTGTGCCCATCATCTGATCGAATCCTCACTGCAGCTGTGTGAGTACATGACAGACTCCAGTTGCCCTTTAAGAACATGGGTTTGAACTGCAGGGGATCACTTACATGTAGATTTTCTTCTGCCCCTGCACCAGAGACGGCAAGACAAACCCCTCCTCTTCCTCCTCCTGAGGCTACTCAGAGTGAAGATGATAAGGATGAAGATCTTTATGGTGAGCACTTCCACTTCACAGATAGTAAATACATGTTCTCTTCCTTATGCTTTTCTTAAACCATTTTCTTTTCTCTAGCTTACCTGAAGAATACAGATAGAATAGGTATGTTATACAAAATGTGTGTTGATTGGCTATCTATTGCTATCGGTAAGCCTTTCGGTTAACAGTAGACTATTAGTAGTTAAGTTTTGGGGGCATCAAAATATATACAAGGATTTTCAACTGTGAGGGGGTTCCGTGCCTCTAACCCTCGCATTGTTCCAGGTTCAACTATCTGTGATTCACCATCTTCTACAAATTAGAACTGAGGTTAAAAAAAAGGAAAGCAATTTTCCCAAGAGCACATAGCTAGTATATGGGAGAGATCCTATGAAACAGGGTTCAAACTCTAACCTGTCTAACTCCAGAGCCTGGGATTTAACCACTATACCTTTTAACTTCTTTATGTTTATAAAGTGCTTTTTCTAAAAGCTAGTATTTTACTTGCTGTCAAAAAATTCTGGGAAATACAGAGGCTGCACATGCTCTATGATTTCCTTCTAGAAATGTAAATGCAAGGACAGAAACTTAGTGGCCCCGGGTCCTCAGTCAACTGCAGAGCTTGGAGAGACACATACCCCCAGGTCCCAACCAAGACTTCCTGTAGGAAGACCATATCTTTCCTTATCTCCTTCAGTAACACAAGTCATATTTTCTTCTATGTGCTCATTTTGGCATTAGTTCTATGTAGTCATCTCAATATCTGCAAGGGATTGTCTCCAGGACCTCCTGCAGATAATAACATCCACAGATGCTCAAGTCCCAGATATAAAATTGTGTGATATTGGCATATAACATTCACACATCCTTTGACATGCTTGAAATCATCTCTAGATTACTTAGAATACCTAATACAATACAAATGCTACGTCAGCAGTTATTATACTGTATTATCTAGGGAATAACGACAAGATGTAAAAGTCTGTACGTATTCAACACAGACACAATCGTCCTTTTTGAAAAAGTATTTTTGATCAACATTGGTTGAATCTTCAGCTGTGAGATCCACAGATCACAAGGCCCATCGTATCTACCACCAAGAATATGTCTTTGACAGAGGTATACACAGCAAAACTTGATCCATTCAGTCCATTCATGGGCACAGCTGTGTGTTTCTGGATACCATTAAGGTAAAAATTATGACATTAGGAAGCTCTACTCAGGGGGATGGTATCCTCCATGATTATCCTAAGCGTTCCCTAAGGCCTCCCAGGGTCACTGAAGCTCAGGACAGTCCCCTGAAGAAACAAGGCAGAGGGGCCAGAAAGTGGACGCCCGCAAAGGAGCTTTAACAAGCAGCTCCAGCTTTTTATTGACTTAAAGGAAGATGGAGTCAAGAGAGAAATTCCAATAAAACTGTAAGTAAGTCAGAGGCTTGTTTTTGTTTCTACAGATTAGTTATCACACGTTTCCTGTTACTAGACTTAATTTTGGTAGTGTGTAATTATAACCACAAACCTACCATTAAGCAATGAGCACTAAAGTCTATTTCCTGATGAACTCGAGAAAGGGCAGAGGTTAATTGGGGCATGGCTAGTTAAAATGTCATAAACTTAAAGGTATAGCTTCTCACCTTCCCATAGGCCCTTGTGACATTAACAGAACCAGGGACGGTTCCTCAGCTAGACACGTGAATATCTTAGTTTCAGAGAAACCTGTCTAATATGTCTTAACTGTGCTCTGCTAAATAAACGACACAAACTTCCTGAAACCTTAAGAAAACACAAAAGGCCCTTAGTCTTAGAGTCTGGGCCTCACCAATATGACCTTACATCCCTGCCCTTGCTACAAAGAACAGAAGCAACTGAAATTTATACTCATCATCAATTACACAGAATCGGATCTGTCACCAAGCTCGAGAGCTGAATTTTCCTGGGGAAAATGAATAGCATATATTAACCAAAAGTCTAAAGGGGATTTAGAAGAAAGACAGAGGGAACTCCAGAAAAGAGTTACAAAAGGGCCTGTGTGTAGCCACAGATACGCACTGAAAAGTAAGTTTCAAATCACTTAGCTTTGCTAACTGGAAATTCAATCAATGTGTCCAAAGAATAATATATATATAATATATAATATATATTATATTATATATATTATAAATTATATATATAATATATATATTTTTATATACTATATATTATATATATATAATATATATAAACAGGTTTTTTCAAAAATGCAATTATGGATTTCCATTTAGAATTTCAGTTAAAAATGATGAGAATGATCATTGATAGCAGAAATAAAATGAAGAGAACAGCTCAATGCCTAGGTATTTTCTTTCCAAGATTTTCTTTCTTGAATCAGCAAACCAGATTGGCAGATGCTGATAGAGTCAGGTGAAAGTTGCACTGAAATCCATAATATGATAGTAGGCAAATAACCGCTGGGATAGAGTATTTACAAATAATTTTCGAGTAGGGTAAACCAGGATGACTGCTTATACAGACTTCAAATCATATTTTTTATTTTTAATTAATTGCCTAAATTATTTATTTCAGCTTTCATTAAAACAAAGAAACAAACTTGTCCCCAAAGCATTGAGCTGCTGAGAACTTTGAAACCTTTCTAGAATCAGCTCAGCATATTTCTGAAACCCATATTCCTGGGACAAGAGGAGAATGTGTCAACAGAAAAGACTTGTGAACTAATTTCTCACAGGGACAAGCCAAGGAATGTCTTTGTCAGAAGACACCCACAGCTGAAGGAGGACTTTTATGTTGCTGGCTCATTCTCTGACTACTCATTCAGAGCTTTGGAGGCAATCTTTCCAACAGAATATCTTACTTTACTTACTGAGAAAGGGTCTGATATTTTAAATTATTTGAATCATCTAGTCTAAAAAACTTCCATTTTAACTGAACGAGTTCAAAAATGCCACTAGGAAGGGGAGAGTACTGGTGTTTTCTACATTTGGGAAAATAAACCAAAAGATGCAAAAGTTTTCCGTATTTATATCTTCACATATTTTTACTCTAAGAATATAAATCTCAGACTGGGAAGGCAGTCTAGTGCTTAAAATGTTGTCCTTGTATCTCAGATGCAAGAGTGAGTTCTACAAAGGAATATGTTCAGGATTTATATCACTTACTAAGAGAATCTGACTGAAAGAGGGCACCTCAGGAGGCCAGAGCCATAATCCATGCAGTTTCTGAAAAAGGCACTGGGTTTTGTTATGCACAAACCGAGAAAGATCAGATTGCCCAGGCCACCTCAACTCTCAGGATTATCCCACAATGAACCACGTATCCTGCTATGCAACTTCCTTCCAAACAAAAAAAAAAAACTAAACAAAAAAGATTTCCCTCCCTGATAGAATATATTTAAATAGAAATTTAGAAAACAAAAATACAAAATATGTCCATTAGGACAAGTGAAAAAGCAGGCCAGACATGGTGGCTCACACCTGTAATCCCAGCATCTTCAGAGGCCTAGGCGGGTGGATCACTAAGACCAGGAGTTCGAGACCAGCCTGGCCAACATGGCAAAACTAAAAATACAGAATTACAAAACTCTACTAAAAATTGTAAAAATACAAAAATTAGCCAGATGTGGTGGTAGGCACCTGTAGTCTCAGCTACTCTGGAGGCTGAAGCATGAGAATCACTTGAGCCTAGGAAGTGGAGTTTGTAGTGAGCTGAAATCACGCCACTGTGCTCCAGCCTGAGCAACAGAGCGAGACTCCATCTAAAAAAAAAAAAAAGGATAAACAAAAAAACAAAATGCAAAAATGCATCTTAAAAAAAAAAAGAAAAATATATACTGAAAAATAAAATAGGCAAGAAGAAAATATGCCAAAACTTTATCTTTGTATGCCAGAACTGACTCCCAGGAATGGACAATTTTTCCTTGATACTTTTCTCAAACTCTCAAATTTCACACAGTTAAGTACTACTTCAAACGCCATTAAAAGGCATAAAATATGAAACAAAACCAGGAACTTCCAGTGAAGAGGCACTGTAAGGCCGTGATTTGTCCAACTCCCTCTGCTCCATATATATGGCAATAACACGCTCAACTTTTAAAAAGAGAAAATTACTCCCAAAGAATAAAAGTTCAGTAATGATAACATATAAAGAACCCCAGATAATAGGAAAGCAGTTAAAGAATGCAAACAGAAAATTCACAAAACGATACCCAAACGCTCTCATCATGAGGTCATTGGAAATTAAAAGATGCTATTCTATATCCCTAATATTGGAAAAACGTTGTTAAAACTCCAAGTATTGTGAAGGATGTGGGAAAATGGAAGCACGCACGGTGCTAATGGTCACATCAGTTGATACGCTGCTTTGGAGACAGTTTGGCAACGTCTCGTTAAGTGTCGATAGGCTTTTGCTCTATGACTTGTGAATACTGTCACAAAGGGTGCCTTTACCATGTGGACACAAGAGGCATTGTGCTAGCATTTTTATTGCAGCATTGCTTGGAATATTGATCAGTTGGGAACAATCTGCAGTTCTGTCAATAGAGAAAAGGATCGATGAAATTGCAGGGTCTCATAAAATAGACCCACTTTCAAAGAATTAAACAAGATACAGCTATAGAAATATAGATCAATGTTGAAAACATTGATTTGAATAAGAAAAGCAAATTGGAGAATAATGTGCTGCATATAGCATGCTGGAACTTTCTGTTCTGACCGTTGGGCACTTGACGGCATATCCTACTATGGTCTGTATTTTTCAGAATGCTTGATCTATTTCATCATTTAAAAAATTTAGTATCCACAGGATTTATCAATCAAGAGCCACTGTTGATCTTAGCCAGAGTAAACTGTGAGGGGGCCGCAGGCGGGAGGCAGTGTGCGTCCCCAGCTTCTGATGAGAGCCCGACCTCCGCGGACTGGAGGCCAGAAGGTCCCTGGAGCGCTGCGAGGACGGGCCTGGCGCCCCGGCCGCACGGTGGGCGCGGGGGTGTGGACCAGCCGAGCGCCCTGGGAGGGCCCGGGCTGCGGCTGAGGCCCGGCGGGAGCGCAGGCGGCGGGGTCCCGCGGAGAAGCGGGGCGCAGACGGCCCGAGCCCCAGGGAGCCGCGGCTGAGCGGAGGAGGCTGGGCCCGGCGTGGCCGGCGCGGGGGGAAAGGACCGGGAAGACCCCGGGGCTGAGGCTGGGCCCCGCGTGGCCGGAGCGCGGGGGGAAAGGACCGGGAAGACCCCGGGGCTGAGGCTGGGCCCCGCGTGGCCGGGGCGCGGGGGGAAAGGACCGGGAAGTCCCCGGGGCTGAGGCTGGGCCCCGCGTGGCCGGGGCGCGGGGGGAAAAGACCGGTAAGTCCCCGGGGCTGAGCGGGGACCTGCAGGCCGCCAGGACGCAGAGGGAGCAGGCTGCGAGCTGAAGTCCCAGCACCCGAAGGCCCTGACGGAGGGGACGTGGAGAGGACACGGGTGTCTCACGTTCCTTTTGCCAAAAAAAGAAAAAAGTCGTTTAGGGCCAACAAACGCCCGTGAGCAGAAGTGGCTTCACCCTGCCCTGGTTCCTCACGTCCCAGGCCCTGGGAGAAGGCCGGGCAGTCCAGCCACAGGACACTTTTTTGCGTGATTTCAGCTCTGGTTGTAGAGGCAGGATGTGCGCGTGCAATGTGTCGTGCGGGAATACGGCGCGATGCTGAGGCTTGGAGTACGGATCCCATCACCTAACATTAAGCACAGTGCTCAACAGCAGTTCTCTTGTTTTTTACTTTTGTTTTTGGGATGGAGTATCACTCGCCCTGTCACCCCGGCCAGAGTTCAAAGGCGAGATCGCGGCTGCCTGCAGCCTCCGTCCCCCAGGATCAAGCAGTTCTCCTGCCTCAGCCTCCCGAGTAGCTGGGATTACAGGCACGTGCCACCACACCCGGCTAATTTTCGTATTTTTAGCAGAGTCGGGGTTTCACTACTCTTGAATGACTCAGGTGACCATTTACTGAGGCCATTTCTGTCTTCTGTTGAAGATGTGCGGAACTGGATGGCTTCCCGTTATTTCCGGGGTTTGCAGCCACTTTCTCCCCTTCTGTGTGATGGAATGAATTTCCCCGTGCTGGCCAGGTGGGTCAGGTGGGTCAGGCTGGTCTCAAACTCCTGAGCTTAACTGATCCACCTGCCTCAGCCTCCCAAAGTGCTAGGATTACAGGTGTGAGCCACGGTGCTCGGCCACAGTAGGCAGTTTTGAACCCCACCTCCCCTTCCTCCACCCTCTAGGAGTCCACAGTGTCTATTGCTCCCAGCTTTGTGTCCATGTGTGTTCAATGCTTACTTCCCACATGTCCATGAGAACATGTGGTATTTGGTTTTCTGTTCCTGGGTTAATTTGCTTAGGATTTTGGCCCCTAGCTCCATCCGTGATTTCATCCTTTCCTGTGACCGCATAGTATTCCATGGTGTGCGCGTGCCGCATTTTCTTCATGCAGCCTACCACGGATGGGCAGCGGGGTTGGTCTCCTGTCTTTGCTATTGTGAATAGCACAACGATGAACATACAAGAGGCTGCACATTTTCTGTGTAACTTGCAGAGGTAGATATTTTAACCGCAGTCCATTGAAACTCATGTCTCTTTGCACCCCAGCTTCTCTGCTGTTACACTGACCACCGTGTCAGGCAGAGATGCCGGGCACTTTTGGATGCTGCTTAAAGAGATAAGTTGAAGGTACTTTTCATTAGGATCTAGAGGGATATATTTATATAGTTTGCGTCACTTCTGTGCGTAGGTATTACTAGCCATGCAAGGTAAAAATGGCTTCCAGGAATAATCCCGTCCACCCTGCTAACCCACTTGCCATCCTGGTACAAGCCAGGGCCAGAAGTTTCATTGTTATGAGAATGAGTCCCACGGTCCCCAGAGACAGGAGAAAGTGTTTGAAAATACAAGTGGAGCTAGTCTGCAGAAAATCCTTCTACCATCTAACAAGTACAACAAAAATCAAGGAAATATAGGAGGAAAGTATTTTAGCAGCATATTATGGATTAGTCTAAAAGGACATTGTCGTCTACATTTTGTAATGTCTGTGGAATTTCTAAGTTTGTGATGCAATGTGATTTTTTTTTCTCTAAACAAACATCCAGCCTGGTGCAGTGGTGAACACCTGCAGTGCCATGTACTTGGGCGGCTGAGGTGAGAGAATGCGTGAACCCAGGAATTCCAGGCTGCGGAGTGTGACAATTGTGTCTGTAAATAGAGAGACCCAGCCAGGGCAGCATGGAGAAACCCCATCACTATAAAAATCATTGATAAATGTTCAATTTCATACCTAACCTTATATCAAAGTTGTATAAGCTTCAGGGCCCTCCAAAATTTGGATCCATTTCTCGTAGTTAAAAGTTTGACTCAAAACAATAATAAAGAGTAATAAAGAATTAAGTGTGCTTCTCTGTCTTCAGTTCACAAGGTTTTGCCTTTTCCCGAAAGAAACACAAGCTAAGCTTTAGCCAAATATAATTTATTTTATTAAAATTTATGTAATCACTGTGTTTTTTAAAAAAAATGTAATCCAAAGAGCAGGGAATGAGACCAAAATTTTGAATATAGCAATTCTTGCCAAGTTTAATGACCTCTTAATGGTATGAGAGTTTCCATGATTTTGTATTTCTAATTGCTTTTTTATTATTGTTGAACAAAACTCTGCAAAACAAGAAAAAACAATAACCATAGCCTTTTTTAAAAAATATGAAGATACTGGAATTCTACTTATTATATAAAGACTCAAATAATTCTGTAGAGCACTCTATCCATTTAAAACAATCCGAAAGTTGTAGTCACCAGGATCCCACAGTCCACCTAGCCTATCCGAGGGGAAATTCGTTTCATCACGTGGAAGGAGAAAGTGGCTGCAAACCCCAGAAATAATGGGAAACCACCCAGTTCTGCACGTTCTTCAGCAGAAAATGGACATGGCCTCAGTAAATGATGGCCACCTGACTCGTGCAAACACTCTATTACTTAATACTATGTTTTTAAATGACCTGGCCATTCCAACTGGAAATTTGTATTAAAATGTCCCATTTAATAATAGCTTCAGATGATTTACTAGGTGGGTGCAAAGGGAATTGCAGTTTGAGGCTGATTATTTTGCCTTTCCAACAGACATTCCTTCATGTTTTAAAGGAACCTTCTGAGATAGATGGCCTTTCTGTTTTGTTTCATTTCTTAGGATAAAGTAACAACTCACTCACTCAATAAAGGTGGGCTTATTCTCAAATTCTCCGGTGCCTTCCTGCAAAGCACATTGGAACACGAAGCTCGTCCGCGCCTTGCCTCAGACCCCTCCCATCCACACCCTGTCTCAGGGCCCTTGGTGAAGCCCCCCTAGCTGCTACAGATGGAGTCGGACACCATCCATCGAAGTCTGCTCCAAGGCAGGGAGCATTTTCTGGACAGAATGCATCTCACTGCTCTTGACCACCCATTGGTATTTGTGGATTGAGGTGTCCTTTTTTGTCAGAGTTTACTAATAACTGAAAGAACGTTTATCAGATGGATTTTTGTTTTCTCTGGACTCACCTGCCTATTTCTTTTTTCTTTCTCCCTTTTTTTAAATACGGAAATAAAAGCAGAAATTGCTCAGTCCGATTTCTCCAAATTATGAACCATGTGCTTTCCAAAAATGGTCCACTTGTGGGACAAGGCACCACGTCACCCAGGATATTTGACAGGGAGCAAAGAGGCGACAAGATCTCGGGGCTGCTTGGGACCTAAGAGGCTATTCATTCCCATGCTTGTGTTCACTTGATGCCCAGGGAAAATGGGATTTTCCATGGACCAGCAGACAGGCATGAACTCCAAGACCTCTCATTGTCCGTTCATTGGTGTTTTCATCATGCAAGGCTATGCTTGCAAGTTAATATAAAAATTAAAATTATAGAGTTTAAAGGAAAAACTTACTTCTACTTTTTTTGACTTATGTGCCCTTTAAGAGACAGATAATCTAATGTCACCTCTCCAGTCTGGCCCCAGAGTGTCCTCCATTCTCACCCCCCACCTCTTCCCCTCTACATACCCTGTGCAGCTGGCTCCCGCGTTACCCTAGGCTATTCCACGTGTTTTCTGGCCTTTAGACTTTTGCTCAAGCTGGGAATCCTCCTTTAATACCTTCCCTCCTCCTGCATAGACCAAGCAAACCCTGCTAACCCTCCAAATGTTAGTTCAATTCCTGCCCCCCAAGGTGTGCGGAGACAGGTGTCCTGGAGTGTTTCTTGGCACGATTCCTTTGACACTGATCTGTAACACCGTGGAGAAACCTTTTGCTGTCACTTTCGGTGATTCTTACCACTCGTACTCATTTTTTGCATATTTATGCCTTAATTTCTCAACTACATTGGAAAACTCTTAAAGGCAGAACCCTTTATGACATAATTCTCTGTACTCTCCTGAAAAATATTTGGTACAATTCTTTATTTATAACAGGTACTCAGTAAATATTCACACATGCAACCTAATTTGTAGGACGGGCAGATGGATAAGTAAACAAATCCACAACCATGTGTAACTCATTGAGTTTAGGTCTGTGAATGTGAAAACAATGTCATTATCTGACATGAACCCAAACAGAATCCTACTTAACTAGTTTTTCCCACCCCAGTGCTGACTATAGAGAGCTGGTATATTGTCCTCACTCATTTTATGTGTATTTAGCTGTGTCTTGAGGGATTCTTTAATTCAGAATGTTATGGCTTGTCAAGAACGGCTGAGCACATGGCCTGCAAGGAGAATCCTGCATTTGCTGGACACACTTTCACAGAATGACCTCTACAGGAAACACAGTTGTTCTCATAAGAATCCCAGATAATCTAGTAACCCCAGCCAAGCCAAGGACGTCATTTGGTCTGTCTGGATCTTCTGAAGGCCTCACATTCCTCTTGTGCTAGAACTCCTGGACAGGGTCATTTCCTCCAAGGATCACTGTAATTGAGTGTATCTTCGTTCATGCACTAACTTTCAGAAGAGTGATAAATACTAAATCCTTGTCAACTTTACCATCTACAGGAGTGTCTAGAAAGGCAGATCACAGCTGGCTGTGGCTGGCTGAGATCGCAGGTGCACCTCCGTGCCGAGTGGCCTGGGTCTGTGGTCTTCTTCACGGCTGCAGTCTCTCAGTGGATCAGATTTCTCTCCTGTCTGGGAACCACGGGAGAAAGGCCTGAACACAAAAACTCAAAATGCTTGAAAAATTTTTCTCTTTTGTCTTGAAAACTTGACGAAAATGTCAAGAAAAATCAAATCTCCCTGGACTGTCTAGAAATATTTCCTTATCTAAAGAGTCCCTTAAAGACATTTTTTAAGATTTCAAGGTAAACGATCTCCATGAGAAAGTCAAGATCCGTTCAGATTATGAATTAAAAGCCTCTAAATAAGTCCTTTATAATATCAGAAATACTTCATTATATGAAAAATGAAAAAAGCTGCCTCTTCATAAGGGAGTACATCAAAATTGCCTCCTTCTCATCTCCTCATATTGAATCATGGACCGTGTTTTAAGAGCTGTTCAAATATCTAAGGTGCATATCTATTATGGTTCCCAATACTCTTCACCTGGCTGATGGTTATTTGTAACAACATGTTTCTCCACTGGGTCTTCCTTGAGGACCGTATGTGTGTCGGATTTGCCTGTGCATCTCTCGTATCTGCAATGCAGAAAGCTCAGGCCTGGCTGGTCTTGAACTCCTGACTTCAGATGACCCACCCACCTCGACCTCCCAAAGTGCTGGGATTACAGGCATGAGCCACCACGCCCGGCCCAGTTCACCTTTCTGAGCTTTTTGCATTGCAGATACTCAATAAACATTGCTTATATAGAGAAGTGAATCAATGCTTTCTTATATTTGGTAAGACCAGTAATTTTGGTGTCAGAAGTAGGATGCCCAGAACCAATAATCATGAACACTGTCACTGTTTAATTCCTACAAAGGACTCTAAACAACCGAACAACTAAACAACACAGAACTGAACACTAAAACACACATCTAAACAACTTATGCATGCTCAAAATGTGCCGGAGCCCAACAGCAGGCTTAGGACACCCAACTAATGAGTCCACCTCTACTGCAGAGAAAGGTATTCTGTTAGCAACCTTCATCTATGCACTCAGACATCCAGTCCCCCGATAACTTGTTGGGGACAGAAAAAAGTGTCAGGCACTGTGCAAGATACTAAATAGATAATACAGAGATAAGTTAAGCACAGACTTTGTCTTCAAGAAGCTCACAGTCTATTGGAAAAGAGAGACGTGCTGAAAATAAATACAATTCAAGTGACAAATCAGAAAAGGATAAAGTGCTAAGGGTTTCCAATAAAGGGAGCATAAAAATGGAGTTTTTCTTCATTTTTTAGAGAAGAAAGAATAGGCTTTGAAGAAGAGCTGGTGTTTGTACAAGTAAAAGTGTGCCCAAATGAAAAGCAAGGAAATAGTATTTTAGGGCAAGGAAATACCCCGTGTGTGTTTGCAGGAAGGTTAGAGTGAAAATGACAGTATTAGGAAGAAAATCCAGTTATTGTGGCTGAATATATTGAGCAGGACAGAAGGTCAAAGGCTAACAATGAAGCCACAAGAAATAAGTTGGGGTCAGGCTGTGACAAACACATGACAGCAACATTCAAAAGTTTGGAAGCTGCCAAAAAAAAAAAAATCGTTGAAGTGCAAGAAAAATTGAATGAAAGGAAGAAAAGATATGAAAATCATAAACAGGAAGGAGAGATATCAAAAAGGGGCAGCCTATGTGTAAAGTGCGTCAGCTGTGTTTCTTTGATTGCTTAAGTTTCCGAGAACCAGCTCTGGTTCTTAAGCCCAGAGGGAAGCTACTGGCAGGAGCCCGGGAGCTCACTGCACTGTCCAAGGAGGCTAGAGATCCAGGCTGGGTCGGAGCAGAGTGCTTGCCCGGGTCAGGGGAGCAGGGAATACTCAACAGTCTCATCCAGACACAATCGCAGAATAAAATGCACTCCAGCCATAGTCAGACTTTTTAATCACTCTGTTGGAAATTCAAATTCCAGCATGAAGACTCACATTCCTTAGCAAGGAGAGGGCAGGACTCCCAGATAACCAGTCCCACCAGAATGCACTCAAGGAGGGAAATGCAATTCCCCAAAAAGAAATCAAGCTGGGGTCGATGACGGGCAGCCCAAAACACAAAGATGAAGACAGAAAGTTCACTGCAGCAAGCGACATTCCAGAAGGGAAAACCAGCATCGAAAGAGAAGAAATAGTCAGAGTTGAGAGAAAGTCTTCCTAGACCAGAGAGAGACCTGAACCTGGGCATCTGTAATTCACAACAAGTAGCTCGTAACATTAACGAAAAGAGTGCACTACCCAGGTATATCCCAGCAGAATGTTCCTGGTGCCCCAACTCTTGCTCTGGGAGCAATGCAGGCATTTTGCAAGGGGAGAAATGAACAGAATTGCAAGGGGAGAAATGAAGGCATCTGTGATTCCTGTTAACTTAAAGAGAGGGATGGGGAGGGAAGGAGCCATGCCCACAATTTGAGCTGAACTTAAGTGAAGAGAAGTGAAAGATCCCTGCCCAGTCTTCAAGTATCTAATGTTCACGGCTGGAGCAGACTGATGTTGAATCGGAAGGGCAGAGTGGTAGGCACCACTTGTATAAACAGCGCATGATCTGGAGCCAGGAGGGTGACAAGGGGACCCTGACAGCTTTCAATAACAATATGAAACGCTGTCTTCCCCAGGAGCAGAGAAACCCTGAACATGTCACCTTTAGGAAAATCATTCTCTGGGTTGATTTTAAGAGATTTTAAAAGAGTCTCTCTCTGCAAATTATCACTTGTTTTTGGAAAGGGTGAGTGCGTGTTGCCTGAGACTTTCCCACAGTGTGAGTGTGTGAGGCTAGGAAGATGGAAGAAGCACATCTTCACCCCCACACGGAGAGGGACCTGGGGAGGAACTCGCCCTGGGGTACACAGCACACTCTGTGCTATTTCTCTTGTCTCAGAAGCCAGAACCCACCAGGGTCTACTGTGCCCAATTCTGTGTATTAACCAGACCACATACACCATGCTTTGGAAAATGTGAGGCTATGAATTAGTGAGACCTCAAAAATGCCCTGGGGAAACAGGCTACAGTGTGAAAATTCACCCATCTGGACACTTACGTTTGGTTTGCTGCGTGCACATTGTACCTCGATTGAAGAATGGCTGCAGGGGCCAGGCCAGGAGATGCTCTTTCATTGTGTGGTGAGGTGCACTGCTCACAGTGCATCTCAGTTCTTCAGAACTGAAGGAGGGCCTCCCAGGAGAGTCAAGGGTGGGGACTCAAGGCAGAGCAGCAAGGCCCAGAAACAGGCTGAAACCAGGAAGGGACCCCAATCAAACAGATATTTTTTCATTCTTTTTCCCTTAGCCTCTCTGGAATACTCCACTGGGCATCGTGCTTAAGAATTGTTTCCTAGCTGGCACAGTGGTTCATGCCTGTAATCCCAGTACTTAGGGGGGCCAAGGCAGTAGAATCCCTTGAGCCCAGGAGTTTGAGGTCAGCCTAGACAACATAGTGAGACCCTGTCTCTACAAAAAAAAAAAAAAATTTAAATTAGCCAGGGGTGGTAGCCTGCACCTCTGGTCCCAGCTACTCAGGAGGCTGAGGTGGGAGGATCACTTGGGCCCAACAAGTCAAGACTTCAATGAGCTATGATTGCACCTTTGTGCTCCAGCCTGAGCAACAGAATGAGACCCCGGCTCAATATATATATCTATTTCTATTTTATAATATCCTCCCGTTCCTTTCAAATTTTTAGTTTAAGAAGTTGTAAGGTGGTGGTGTGGTGAATTAATCAATCAGCAGGAATGAGAGTTTGGTCTTCTCCACCTCGTCATCATGAGGCCATGAAGGTCAGGGTAGGAACCCCACGTGGGTGGAACGTGGGTTCGAGAATGAAGGAGAAAGTGAAAGAAACAGAGGACGGACTGCACAGAAGAATGAGACTCCAGTGCTGACGAGGCTGCAGGAGAAAAACTGAATTTACTTAAAATCTACTGCATGGAGGGTTTTGTCCTTGGGGTGCTGGGTGAAGGGTTGATGCAGGGAAGATAGACATGAGTCATTCAAAAATACGAAATCAACCGTACGGGTATCCAGGCAGAAAGAGCAGGCTGTTTATAAAGAAATGCATGCAAAGCTGGCCTCAGACTTCTTCCTGCAGCTCTAACTATTCAAAAAATGTACACTCATCCAAGTCCTTATTCATATGCAAGGACAAGAGGAATCCAAGCTTTCTCTCTCTCTCTCTCTCTCTCTCTCTCTCTCTCTCTCTCACACACACACACACACACACACACACACACACACACAGAGTCAGGGAAAACATTACCCACCTTCTCTGAAAGAGGAAATTACCCAAAGATGTAATCTAAAGAGATAAATAAAATTAAGTAACTCAAGATTGAAAAATTTGTAGTAAAAATTATAGGCAAAAATAGTACCTCCATAGGACACAAAACAAATTCTAAATCATTGTTTATATGATTACAGAATGCAAGCTCAAAGGTAATTATTGACATATAAGATGTGAAAGATAAGTAAATAATAATTATCTGGATCTATAATTCCAGTTTTATCAAAAAGAACTAGAAAATAGAGTGAAGAGTAAGGGAGGAATTGGCTCATTTTAAGTTTATCCTCTTGTAATAAAGAAGTAGGGGGCCGGGCGCGGTGGCTCACGCCTGTAATCCCAGCACTTTGGGAGGCCAAGGCGGGTGGATCACGAGGTCAAGAGATCGAGGCCATCCTGGTCAACATGGTGAAACCCCGTCTCTACTAAAAATACAAAAATTAGCTGGGCATGGTGGCGCGTGCCTGTAATCCCAGCTACTCGGGAGGCTGAGGCAGGAGAATTGCCTGAACCCAGGAGGCGGAGGTTGCGGTGAGCCGAGATCGCGCCATTGCACTCCAGCCTGGGCAACAAGAGCGAAACTCCGTCTCAAAAAAATAAAAATAAAAATAAAAAAAGAAGTAGGTAGTGACTATCTCATTCATGTTATTGATCATTAGAGAAAACTGTGTTAAATGGTTTTTAAATTTAATAATAAAAGGACGGCAAATAGCTTTTAAAGCCACCAAATCGTTAGGGGAGAACAGAACTAAAAGAAAACCTAATCTCATAGTAAAAGAACCAAGCTTTTAAATCACAGCAAATCTTTACAATTTTTAATTTCTGTTTTTCATCCGAAGCATTTTCACTCACCGCCTCACAAGAGTACTGTGTGCTGTACCAAACGCGTTTTGGTTATCTTAACAAAAGCTTGATCTTCGCTTCTTAGCCACAAAGTTGTTTCAGGGGAAGTAACAAGACTTTCAAGATGGAAACGTTAATAGCACATAGAACTCTGTTTCCATCTAGTAAGCTTCTAAACTGGAGTTCTGGCAAATAGAATGAAAACTTCACCATCAAGGTTGGAAAATAAGATTTCTAGGAATTCTTGTTTCCCCCAATACTAACATACTCGTGTTTTGCATTTTCCCGTGTGTAATTTTCCTTTCCGAGCTCTCACAGCTGAGACTAGGTTTTCTTGACCTTTTCTAAGAGTCAGTTTCATCTGTGATTTCCATCTGTGAAATATGATTGTGTAGGAAATTATACAAAAACTCCTAACATCAGCTATCACAAAAAATATTTTTATAGTTATGAAATCATAATCTCATACCAATGGCATTGCTGTCAGGTGTGACTTTTATAGAATCTGACTGTGGTATTTCTACACTACCTGTGAAATGCAGTTAGGTATATGCCTTCTCATTTATGCTTTTTGCAAGCTAAGTCATTTGGCTTTGGGGGCTTAGTGATTAAAAGAAGAATATATATGTATATATATACCTCTGTTAAGTGACACTCAATCACCAAAGGTACTTTATACTCTCAAACCTTGAACTGGGTCAAGAATTGTTCTTAAATTTCTAAGATTATTGTCAGTGGGGAAAAAATGCTTGCAAATGTTTTAGATCCTTCTTAATATTCTATAGTTATATTGGACAAGAAAGCTTTCGAAACTAGCAAAAAAAGCATTTTGAATTAAGTAAAGTTAAATTGGCTTTTATTCTAAACTGCTTGAAGTCTAAAAAATGTTTGATCTACTGGTGATTTGTGAAGTGAGTTGAAATGTGGAAGCAATTCTTTAAAATTAAGCAAGACTTCTCCTTTCTGACAAATTATCCAGGAAAGGGTAGCTCCGGTTTTTATTTAGGTCCCATCCTTTATCGACATAGTTTGATGCTCCTATCTTGGAGGTAAAAGAACAAAAGCAATAGGTCTACAGAATTTATTCCCCCCTAAGAATTTAAGCAACTTACTCTGTTATCCTTCTATGTTGCAATTACTTGATTGCTTCTGTTGTGGCCAGCCACAATTTCACAGACGTGAATTAGGACTTTGCATTTCAGGAGCTGTCTTTCCTATGTGCTCAGGTCTAAGTCCTGCAGCTCATCATACACGGGGCTAACCACGTGACTTGCTGCATTGTTAAGTCTATTGGTACGATTAGCAGGCTAGCAGCCACAGGGGCCTGGTCATGTAAATATCACCACGGTCCTATAGATAAAAAAACATAACCAAAGTTCACGCATGAGCAGTGTGCTGTGCTACCTGGGCTCTTCTGAGTCCTGTCTCATGATGTTGGGAGTGAAATGATTCAGGCACGTCTTGGAAGAATGTGGAAATGATGTCACCTTTATTTCATAAGAAATACCTTTTAATACTTTATCTCTTAGATTTATTGATTAATGTTAGTGACCTTTTCTAATTTTACTTTTTAATAATGCATGATAATTATATATATATATATTTATAGAGAACATAGCAGTGTTTCCATACATATAATATATAAAGATCACATCAGAGTAATTAGCATATCCATCAATTCAATCATTTATCATTTCTTTATGTGGGGAATATTCAGTACAGCTAGTGCTCGGCTTACGACCATGGTGGGGCCCGTGGACCGGTCGTAACACGATTTGGTCGTAAGTTGAGTAGGCTATATGTACAGTTGAAATGGCACACACGGAGATGGTAGTGCTGCCGGAAGCTGGTCCGCACTGTTGTACGCCCAGCTGGGCAACCTTTGTGCTGCCAGACGCGGAGCAGTCGTGGTTAGCAATTGTGGTCGTAAAGTCGAATGGTCATAAGTTACATAGGTGGTAAGTTGATCAATACCTGCATTCGTCTTCTAGAATATAAACCATTCTATGATAAAGGCATATGCACACATATGTTCACTGCAGCACTATTCACAATAGCAAAAACATGGAATCAACCCAGATGCCCATCAACAGTAGACTGGATAAAGAAAATGTGATACACATACGCCATGGAATACTATGCAGCCATAAAAAAGAATGAGATCATGCCCTTGGCAGTAACATGGATGGAGCCGGAGGTCATTATCCTTAGCAAACTAACACAGAAGCGGAAAACCAAATACCCCATGTTCTCACTGAGAAGTGGGAACAAACAATGACTACACATGGACGCTAAGAGAAAAACAGACACTGGGGGCTACTTGAGGGTGGAGGGTGGGAGAGGGGAGAGGAGCGGAAAAAAAAATACTTAGGTATTATGCTTATTACCTGGGTAATGAAATAATCTGTACACCAAACCCTCATGGCACGCAGCTCACCTACAAAACAAACCTGTGTATTTACCCCTGAGCCTAAAATATAAGTTAAGAAAAAATCCTTCTAGCTATCTGAAAATATATGATATGCTATTGTTAGCTCTAGTCACCCTACAGTGGTCTAGAGCACAGGAACTTACTCTTCCTGTCTAGCTGTGATTACCCATTATTTCACCTTCGTTTCTCCTCCATGGAAAGACTGCCTGTCTCAGCCCCTGACTCTACTGAGCATGTGCTGTATGGTGACTTTATGCTGAGCACCTGACTTCGATGATCTCGTTTAACATGCCCGAGGCTTGCGGCTCTTGATTTATGGAAGGGGTGTCATTTCATGGAGTTTCCCCTTAGTCATGCGCCTTGATCACTTTCACTGTCATAGAAATGTTACCCAAAGATAGAGGGCAGGGACATCTTTTTTAAAAAAAAATCACAGCTTAGTATTAAACAGAGCTTATTGTTCATTTATCAGCAACTAAAATGCCAATAGAAGCTTGCCATGACCTGTTCCAGTCCAGTTAGATCCAAACTGAGAAAGCTGGAACTCAGCTTCATCATCGTTCAACAGCCAGGAAAAACTCGCATCGATGTAGTTCCTTGGTCATAAAAAGCAGGGGGCTAAAATCAAGGTGGGGCCGTGGAATTATCCTCAATTAGAATTAGATGCCGTATTTTTTAAGCACTGAAGCTCAGATTCAGAATCTGCCAAAGAGCAATCAGACACGAATCTCCTGGGAGTTGCTCAGCAATTGGAAGATAAGGCTGGGAGTGTTCTCTGGGATATGCGTCAGTATCTTCCCACCAGGCAGTGTGGCTAACCTTGGTTTCTAAAGTGGAACTCCCCCAACCCCACTGCCTGCACCAGCCCCTGTAGCACCTGCGGATAATTGAAAAACCCTTCCCTTTCCAAAACCTTTTAAATTAAGTGAAGTTAAATTCTTTCTCTGATTACTGTAAGTCTGGGGGAAAAAAAACAGAAGCAATAGGTTTGCAAAATTCCTTACAGAGATGGACACGGCCTGAGCCAGAGTCCCCAGCTCTTTGGAAAGCACACAGATGGGGAAATTCCAGTGTGGCCTGGCACTCTGGCGCCCACATGGCCTGGTGCTCTGGCACGAGCATAGCCCCACCTTCCCTGACTTGTGCCCGTGAGAACCAGAAAGTGCTAGAACACAGAGGGATCCTACCAGGCACAGTTTTCTTCTTTGGCTATTATTTTATTAATATTTCACACATGTTCTCTCTCCTGATACAACCCAAATCAAATTCTACTGAAAAACCTAGATCTGTGTCAAAACTGTTACTTACGTTTCATAATCTTAAGAAAGACCACAGCAAACAGCTAAACTAGAAAACATCACCAGTGTGGAATTATCCATTTGGTCGATGCTGCAGATTAAGTCCAATGTTTTCTTGTTGATTTTCTGTCTGGACAATTTTCCCAATGCTGAAAGTGGGGTGTTGAGATCTTCTCTGATTATTATACACTATATGCCTGTATCAAAACATTATATTCACCCCATAAAGGTCTACAACTATTATGCATCCATGATATTCAAAATAAAAATGTGTATGTATTATCACACCACCACCACGCCCCTCCACGGACACACATACACAGGAGCCCTTTATATACTAAGCCTTGGACACATTTCCAACTATGGTTGGACTCAGCAGATGAGATTATGGAATCTGATGATAAGCAAACAACCCTGCTCCATTGAAAAACTCCAGTGCCCCTGGAGCTTGGAAAGGCAGGGAAAACAGGCTAAGGTGGTCCAGAGAACAGAAAGAACACCGGATATTCTGAACAACGGGGATTTAACACAGCGACCTATTTACAGAACTATTGGAAGCATTCAGGAAATTAAAAAAGAACCAGTCAATTCGCCCAGAAAATAGCAATTTTAGGAAGTTTGCTGGTGTGTTGAAAGCCATGGCATTGGTTACTCCATCCATCTAACAGAACCTCATGCTTGTTGACAAAGAGGTTCCTTTGAGGAATGTCTAGCAACGTCTGCTCACTGACAGATGCTCAGAGGCAGCTGTGGCTTCTCTGTCCAAGTGAAGGAAGCTCAGGAGATAGGGCAGAATGAGGGGCCGATGTGAGAAGAATGTGATCACTTCAGTGCAGGAGGAGGTTCCCCCGGGGAAAGGCAGGAAGCCCAAAGAGAACAGGCAACTGAAAAACAGATCTCGTTTCCGTTGAGAAGACATGAAACAGAACGTGATCACATTAGCAACACTTTTTGTTGGGATAGTTACATCATCTAAATGTTTTCACAAATATCATCTCATTTAATGTTCAAAAGCTGGAGGGCACTAGAAGGGAGCTGGCCAGCAAAGAGGCCGCCAAGGATGATGGAACCGCTCAGAAATACAGGAGGATGGCATGCTGCCCCTGTAGTGAGGAAAGACAGCTTCCAGAAGAAATCGGTGGTGAAATGCTACCAAGACATTGAGAATAATGAAGCTAGGCTGGGCACAGGGGCTTACACCTATAATCCCAGCACTTTGGGAGGCCAAGGTGGAAGGATCACTTGAAGCCAGGAGTTTGAGACCAACCTGAGCAATAAGGTAAGACCTCATCTCTTCAAAAAATAATTTCTAAAAATTAGCTGAGAATAGTGGTGCACCCCTGTAGTCTCAGCTACTTGAGAGGCTGAGGGAGGAGGATCCCTTGAGCCCAGGAGCTATGATTGCACCACTGCACCCCAGTGTGGTGGACAGAGCAAGACCCTGACTCTGGAAAAAGAACAGAAGAAGAAGAATGAGTCTGTGGAAAGGTAGAAAAGGAAGCCACTGAAAATCCTGAAGAGTTCATTCAAGTGACCAGAGTGGACAGCAGCTCAATGACAGAGGCAGAAAGTCAGAAGACATGGAGATAAAGCATCTTACCGATTTTGCCGTGGGAGAGGCAGAACATCAGACGGTATTTCATGTGCATGTTTTCCTTTTGTTACTTGATTTTAGTGAAAGTTCCTTACTGCCTCACGTTATAATAACATTCATGTTTTGAACTTTTGAGAGTGAGACTGGAATTCCCTCCGCCTGTCCCTCTATGTCCCTCCCACGAGCATCGAAGAGGCACAGGGACAGGAGGAGGATGTGGGGATCAGCCAGACACCCTGCTTTTGTTCTTCTCTTGACTTTCTAGACTTTTTCATACAGAGGGAGTTTGTCAGCAAATTTAACCTTTTAATTGCCAAAGGGATTCAAGCCTTGCTATCTGAAGTCACCATTATGTGATTTCTTTCACTGCTGAAGTTCTTGGCATTCCTGTTCGTATCTTACCTGCAGAGGCACAGATTCTGCTCTGAGCATCCACTGTAGAGATTCACTGCAGAGGTCAATACATCTCTGGTAAAAAAAAATAAAATAAAATAAATCAAGAAGAGGCCATGTAGGCTGGGGGCAGTGGCTCCTGCCTGTAATCCCAGCACTTTGGGAGGCCGGGAGTTCAAGACCAGCCTGGCCAACATGGTGAAAACCCCTCTCTAATAAAAAATTTAAAAATAAGCCAGGCGTGGTGGCACGCACCTGTAATCCCAGCTACTTGAGAAGCTGAGGCAAAAGAATCGCTTGAACCCGGGAGACAGAGGTCACAGTGAGCCGAGATCGTGCCACTGCATTCCAGCCTTGACAACAGGAGTGAGACTCTGTTTCAAAAAAATATAAAAAGGCATTTAAATGGACTGCAGTTTTCTTTTGGTTATTGTTAAAGTGGGCTGGGGGACAACAGTCTTCAGACAGGTGGGACAGGAGGCCTGAGTTGCTCTTGCTGAGGTCTTCAAATCCCTGAAGATTCAGAGGGCCTTGCCCGGCAGGTGAGGGGCGCGCTTCCCAAGCGCGACAGCCAGCCTGGGAGCTCAGTTTCACCTGCTCACCAGGCTCCAGGCCATGGTGCTGGGGCAGCATCTTCTAACTTCAAATAGGAGTTCCTGCCACAGCAACATTTTTTCACCAGAATCTCCTTCTTCTCCCCGAGGGGTATTTTCCAGTTGCTTTTGGTAAGACCACTGCCCAAGGTTAGTTTCCTATTCCCACTGGGTAATTCAGTCCAAACAGATCAGTGAATTTGCCCCGTTTGTTTTGCTTGAGAAATACAGTTGCTGCTGTGGACATGACCTCAAGCATTAAAATATCCATCAGAGGTTTGCTAGGACATTTAGAACTGCCTAATCTTCATTTTACACAACAGAGCACATAGGACTAAATCAGTCGTGGACTAAGACCTATGGAGGTGAATCGTAGAACTCTTACTATGTTCTGGTATTATCTAGAATCCACCTGGTATCATCAGCCCCACCAAGCCTTACTAGCCGTGTCAGCCTGTATCACACAATACTCACCATTGTCCCGAAAGGGGAAAACCACAAACTAGAGACGGAAAAGGGGTGAAGCTTGCAGCACTGAATTCCAAATTTTCCTGAGAGACCTCCCTCCCATGCTTTCCCTTTTTGTTCTTTTCCGCCCCCTCCCCCCACCCCTTTTCTTTTCGGAGACAGCGTCTTGCTCTGTCAGCCAGGCTAGAGCGCAGCGGAAATTGTAGCTCCACTCACGGCAGCCTTGGATTCCTGGGAGCCGGTGATCCGCCTACCTCAACCTCTGGAGTAGGTGGGAGAACAGGTGCACACCACCATGCCTGGCTAATATTTATTTATTTATTTATTTATTTTGTAGAGATGGAGTTTGCCATGTTGTCCAGGATGGTCTTGAACTCTTGGGCTAGAGTGATCCTCCTGTCTCAGCCTCCCAATGCACTGAGATTACGGCCATGATTTTCTAGAGCCAATGTTTTCCAAATCATTAAACTGTGCCATTACTTCAAGAATCGATCTCAAATACCACCTTTTCATGAAGCTTCAACCCCTTGCACTATGTCAGAGTAACGTCTCCCATCTTGGGCTTCCAGTAGCTTTTCATCTGTCCTACTCAGTAGAGATGAAGTATAAATATATATATATTTGGAGACAGGGTCTCACTCTGTTGCCCAGGCTGCCAGCAGAATGCACTGCAGCCTCCAGCTCCTGAGCTCAAGCAATCCTCCTGCCTCAGCTTTCCAAGCAGCTGGGACTAAAGCTGTGCCCCACACCCCCCCACCAAGCTACTGTTTTAAATTTTTGTAGAGGTACGTCTTGCTATGTTGCCCAGGCTGGTCTCAAACTCCTGTCCTCAAGCGATCCTCCTCCCTCAGCCTCCCAAAGTGCTGGGATTCCCAAAGGTGAGCCACCATGCCTGGTGCTCTATTTTCATATATAGCTTCCATGCTCAGATTCTAAACATTTTGAGGCTGGGGCTGCCTCCTCTGTATTTACCGTGGGCGCTGCACGTGGTAGCCACTCAGCAATTACATGGATGACTCCAGGTTAACCGCAAGGCAGGGTTCTGTGCCTGCAGTTTCTGGGCAGGTGTGATTTTAGTCTTTACCAGACCAGAACTTTTCAGAGGACAGGACCGTTGTCCTCCCCTTCTTGGTAATATCCATAGTGCTTAAGACATCCCGAATGCTATCCATGGAAAGATACCAGCTGGCTGATGATTAAGTGTTAGAGCCATCTTCAGCCTCTGATCAATTTTGGTTGCCCTGAGGATGTCCTGGTTCACAGTAGAACATAATTTAAGCAGACTCAGCTCGTCTGTTTTCTTATTTTGGACCTCCGAAGGGTCTAGAATCAAACATACTCATCATGAAACCAGGTGGCCCTGGTCTGACCCGGCGTCTGGAGGGACTTGTGAAGCTGCAGATTTCTGTATGGGAAACCAGCATCCATCCGGGATGTTGAACTGCAAATAGCCCAAGCCTGTGCCTTTTGTACTTCAATTAGCATTTTAAGGCAATGGAAAAAGAAACATAAATATACTAGTTCAAACAAGTATGGGGGGGGTGAGGAGAAGATGCAAATATTTCAAGTGAATAACTTTAGACTTCAACTACGGATACTGTGAAATCAATTCCCTAATTACATACATAATAAATCATTTCCCCCTCAGCAAGAAAACTAATTAATGAGCAAAACACAGGCAGACTCTCACCAACCCTTAACAGATGCTTCTGTAGAATTGTCAGGATACCAGAAAAGATCATTTTCAAAGGAAGCAAGTTCCAGTTCCTTCCATTTCCAGTGTTCCTGCTCTAGGTAACCATTGCTATACTTAAAGCCACAGCCCCCCGGAAGGAGGAGAATCGGTGCACAGGGTGAATAATTCAGAAGCAGTAAGCTATCAAGTTGCTCCCCTGTACTTTCTCCACAGAATTTGGGGGTGGTGGGGGATGCAAAGGATCTCCGGGAATGATTTCCTTCATTTCCTCCACAGAAAAGACCAGGCAAGGAGGAGATGCCAAAACCAGGGACTGCGGACCTCACAAAACAGAGGTTGTACTTTTAAGGTTTTTTCTTCTCTTTTATTGACTAGCCAGCCTCCAGCCTCACAAAAAAAAAAAAAAGTCCTGTTACCCCTCTTGAATTCATTTGTGCTTTGTTTGTTTGTTTGTTTGTTTGTTTTGAGATGGAGTCTCACTCTGTCGCCCATGCTGGAGTGCAGCGGTGTGACCTCAGCTCACTGCAGCCTCCGCCTCCTGAATTCAAATGATTCTCCTGCCTCGGCCTCTCGAGTAGCTGGGATTACAGGCACGTACCACCACACCCAGTTAATTTTTTTTATATTTTTAGTAGAGGCAGGGTTTCACCATGTTGGCCAGGCTGGTCTCGACCTCCTGATCTCAGGTGATCTACCCGCCTCGGCCTCCCAAGTGCTAGGATTACAGGGGTGAGCCACCGCATGTGTTTTGTTTTTGATTTTTGGGACAGTCTCACTCTGTTGCCCAGGCTGGAGTGCAGTGGCACAATCATGGCTCACTGCAGTCTCAACCTCCCAGCTTCAAGCGATCCTCCCACCTCAGCCTCCCAAGTAGCTTGGACTACAGGCACACATCACCACACCAGGCTAATTGTTTTTATTTTTATGTAGAGACAGCGTCTCACTTTGTTGGCCAGGCTGGCTGTGAACTCCTGGGCTCAAGCAATTCTCTTACTTTGGCCTCCCAAAGTGCTGGGATTACAGGTGTGCGTCACTACCCCCAGCCTTATTCTTTAACTTGGATAATAAATACTTTTTGCGCCTGCCTAGGCTCTTAAATGTTCACAGGAGACTTACAAGGACTGAGTGACAGATTCCTCCCAGGCTTCTAAGCCACCCCGCCTGAAGCTGGCCTCAGGGATCCCTAAACGTCACCACCACTGCGGCCTCAGCACCCACTGTGCAGCCCAGCCCCTCTGCAGTGACTCCCAGGTCCTTGTGACTCTCTCCTCTGTCCTCCTTCTGTTAATGAACTCTCCGGTGTCACATAGCTATTCATGCCTTCTTGGCTCCTTAACTAGACAGAAGACTCTCCGTAGGCAGGTATAATCTGAGTGGGTCTACTCATCGGCAGCTGTGTCTTCAGACTAGGCTAGTTTCTAAGAAATTAGCCCCTTTTCCCAATGGTCAGGCTCTAGCTGCTCCTGGATGATTCACAACAAATGAAATTCTGTGCAACTAGCAAGAGCATGCAGCTGCATACAGGGTGTTCTAGATGGGCAGGAACTGCAACCCCGGTATTGCAAAAAGAACTTGTGTCTAAGGGTAAGAAGCGTGAGTTCAGATTCCTCTGAAAGTTCCCTGCCTAAGTCTTTGTTCTAGCCAACATTCCCAGGACATTCAGTTAATATGAAAAAGAAATAGCCCTCAACCTATTTGTTTAAAAAAATCATTAAATAGCTAACACGGACTGCACGCCCGCCAGGTGCTCAGCACTGTTCTAAGTGCCTCGTGGGTCTCATCTTACTTTTCGTTCTCAATGGCTCTATCAACAGGCACAGCTGTCTATTTCTATAATCACCTCTGTTTCACAGAAGAGGTGACTGAACGCCCGGCCGTGAAGCAGGTGCCCACACTCATGGACGCTGTGCCAGGAAGTCCACCCTGCAGAGTCCACTCCTCCCCTCTGCACCAGGCCAGCTTTCCTACACCTGCACCAGCACAAAAGGCTCTTTTCCTCATCCTAATGAACCTTCTGATCTAGTTAGTCACTGCGGGATGGGTGGAAGTTATCAAAATTTCCTGGGTGAAAGAGAATAGAATTTTTTTCAGTCACTCCTTCTTACCCTAATAATTCCAAGTTGTGATGCCATACACCTCCAGGGGTATCTGGTCCTTTATACAAGTAGCATCCCCTAGATTGGGGCAAGGTGGCAACCCAAGGCCCTGGCCTCCTTCTTTTCTCTTTCCTGTTTGAGGATCAGCATGTGTTATTCATTTTGCCATTGTAGAAGCACAAAAATGTTTGAGATCCTGTGTTCCCTAAGTGCCGCGTGACTTTAAATTCTTCAGGTTGTAAGTAGCAGAAACGAACTCCAACGAACCTCAGCACACACAAAATATTTATTTATTCACCTAATAGGAAGGCATCCAGGGCATATACCTGCTTCAGGCACAGTGTGATCCAGACACTCAAACGATGTCATCAAGTTGTGGTCTTTTAGCTGGCTCTGCTTTCTTGCATATTGACGCCTTTCTCTTAAGATGGTCATCGGATGTTTTGGGTTTCATGCTAGCAATTATAGAAGACAGAGAGGACCATTTTTATACGGTTTCAGCAACAGGACAAGGGAGGGCTCCGATGGACCAGACAAGGTTATTACCCTACCCTGAACCAGTCATGTGACCTGAAGAATATGAAATTCCAATTGGCCAAGCCAATGTGCATTGGCTCCTGTGGGGAAGTCACTCCCATATGAACCCACATGAAATGGGTTCTTCATAAAAAAGAGAAAAGGGATGGTGAACAGAAAAAAACAAATTCTAATAGAGATCCTGTCAATGCACATATCAAAACACATTTAAAAGGCATTCCCAAATTGCAACATTCTCTATGAGCAATATTTATTCTTTGAAGAATCCAGTAGACCAGGCAAACTGAAAAGGTGTTCAAGCAGGTTTGTGACCATGGATGAGTCAAATCCTCTCTCTGAGCCTCAGTTTTAAGTGAGTAAACTGGTTTAAATAACCATTAAGAAGCTTCTTTCCCTTAATAAAATACATAATTTAAGTAGTGTTCACAATTATAAAAATACCAGCTCAAGAAATGACTATATTGTACTGGCAATCAAAAATATGTTTTGTCCCAGCTGCTAGATCACAGAATTTTGTATACTTCTTTAATGACTTTCACAATCGGAATCACAAGTTAACGCAATGACTTTCCAAGCAAAATGCCGCACTTGCTCGCTGCAAAGGTTTTAACGGTAGAAGATCACACACACAGCAGCTGTATTTACAGCCTGACTTTGAAATTTGGGAAACTTATATGTTTCCTGGAAAGCTATTTGGATTGTAGAGGATGACAATTTTGCTTTGTAGATCCATTCATCAAATGAAATCATCATTCTTCAGTTATTTTCCGGGAAGAAAAATAATGACATGTACCACATTATGTTCAAAACATTTTCCATTTAGACCACATTTCCAATCTGTAGCTCTATGAATTCTAACGCGGTACAGAGACTCATATTGTGAGATAAAAGGCATTAGGTACTCAACTGAAGTCAAATGCAAGAATAAGCCACGTGCAGTAAGGAGAGTCACATATTTGTTGATTTTGACCTAAATTGTTGAAATACTGTTTTTAAGAAATTAAGCAGTCAGATGATTTTTCTATAAACGGCCATTCACATGTGAAAAGCTTTACCATATCTCAACCACGTTTGAAGAATAAATTATAAAACTCTCATTTTGTCTCTTAAGTTTTCATTATACCATTTTAAAGTCAACTTTCATCCTTGCTTAAAAGGCATGGATTCCAGATGTATGTTTGTTAAATCCGGTAAGGACACACAACAATATCTGAATAAGACATAAACATATCAGTCAAGCATCCAGATGATCTGTTTCTTCTACAAGCACTAATGACAATGTATGGAAACTTCCAGAAATTCAGGACCACATAGCTGAAGTATAAATTCAATCAAACTTGCTTTCTCCCCTCAGCCTATGAACCCCTTCAAGTCTCCAACTCTCTTCTTCAACTCTCCTGTGGTTTCTCGTATCAGTTATAATTTTATCACATAACACTTAAATTTTGCATTTGACTCTGCGTTCCCTTTTTCTAAGGCATACCTTTTAATATTCGTAAATGAAAAAGGTGGCCAGGCACAGTAGCTCACGCCTGTAATCCCAGCACTTTGGGAGGTCAAAGGGAGCAGATCACCTAAAGTAAGGAATTTAACAGCAGCCTGGCCAACATGGTGAAACCTTGTGTCTACTAAAAATACAATAATTGGCTGGATGTAGTGGCGTGCACCTGTAATCCCAGCTACTCGGGAGGCTGAGGCAGGAGAATTGCTTGAACATGGGAGGCAGAGGTTTCAGTGAGCCAAGATTCCACCACTGCACTCCAGCCTGGGCAATAGAGTGAGACTTTGTCTCAAAAAAAAAGAAAAAGAAATGGGCCGGGCGCGGTGGCTCACGCCTATAATCCCAGCACTTTGGGAGGCCAAGGCGGGTGGATCATGAGGTCAAGAGATCAAGACCATCCTGGTCAACATGGTGAAACCCCGTCTCTACTAAAAATACAAAACATTAGCTGGGCGTGGTGGCACGCGCCTGTAGTCCTGGCTACTCAGGAGGTTGAGGCAGGAGAATTGCCTGAACCCAGGAGGTGGAGGTTGCGGTGAGCAGAGATCGCGCCATTGCACTCCAGCCTGGGCAACAAGAGCGAAACTCCGTCTCAAAAAAAAAAAAAGGAAAGGAAAAGAAGAAGGTTTGGGGACACATAATTGGTAGCACTCAGCTCTTGCACTCATTCTCAATCATGTTAATATTTGGCTACTTTGATCTGTGGTCAATAGAAAAAGTACAACTTCCCATTGACCTACAGCTGAGATATGTTGCCATTTTAAATGACAGCTCAGAAGGAGTAGCCTCCCCCAAACCTAGAAATTCAAGCTTTTCTTAACTGACTGGGTGAAAAGAATGTCATAGAGGCATAGATCTTGCTTGGGCTGTGATGATTGTTGTTTTTTCTGCTGCATTTAGGAAGCATACTCACCATCATTCACAGGTTGGAGTCTGAGGTCTAAGGATGAATAAAATACTCCAAATAAGAACAATGTAATTATGTAAACTTGATTGTGAGTTTTAAAACAGCAGTTATTTTTTAAACATTAGTTGATATGCGTCACTTCAAGTCCAAATTCCTACAAAAGGGATATTATTCTCAACACGTTTCCAGCTCAATTTTCACTATATCTGAAGCTCTTATGCAGCATACCCTCTTCAAACATGCAAGACAACTCTTCGTCTTATTAACCTCTGAAATCTGAGGCTGGCTCATACCTCTTCCTTCTACTCTTATTTAAAATACATAACTAAGTAAAATTTAAAAAAAAAAAAAAAAAGATGAAATGAAATAAAATATGTGACTGCAGATTCTTCCCCAATGCTGAAAGATAAGAGGTTTAGATTTTTTACAACTAATCAAAATCTAACTGTAAAATAAAATTGAGATTATTTTTGGTTTTGTGATTGTCATTAATCTTATCCACTCCAACTCATAATCATTTAAATCCTGCCTCTACCTCTTAGCCATAATTGCCACTCCCCTAATTCAGAATCATTTCCTGCCTAGCTTATTCCTGCATCAGTAGGCTAACTGGAGTCTCTCCCAGTAGTCTCGCTCATCTACAATCTGTCCTCCTCAACATCATTTGGAAAATCCCTTTAAAACTGTCCAGAGGGGTCCTTCTCTATCAAATAAGCATTGGGAATTGGTTGCATTCTACAATTTGCCTACCCATTTTCCATTTCCGTCCATCCTTACTAATAGAACTCCCAATTTGTGTAGGGTGGTAATGTGTCCAGTCGAAAATATTTATTTCCCCAGACTTACTGTGACCAGTTTTGGCCAATGAGATGTAAGTAGAAATCTTTGCATGGCACTTCTCGAAAGCTTTATTTTCCTAATCAAATGGGACACTTGAAGCAGGCATTGCCCTTTTCCCTTCCTTCTAGTTCCTACCTGAAATGCAGCAGCAATGGCAGAAGTCATGGTAGCTGCTTTAGTACGTTCAGGAAGGAAACCACCCACAAAAGTGCAGGAGCAGAGCAGTAGAAGTGGGTCTCGTCAGCACCTTTCGATGTCACATTGACCCTGGCTACACTGAACACTGCTGGCCTTCTCCTTTATGGGAGAAAAATAACCTTTATTTCATTTCACTGTAACTCAGATTTCTTTCCTAGGGGACAAACACAACTTATCTGATAAAGTGGGTCAGAATAAAAGCTTCATGAAATTTCTTCCAGGTCAAATGCTCAACCGTTCAAGAATTCCATGCAAATTCATGTTATCACTGGGATTTAATCAAAGAAAGCTTATGCCAGATTATCTTCTAAAACCATAATGTTCATTTCTTCACTATGGAGTAACATCTAGAGACCGTTTTCCTAAGTACAGCTCATGAATACCCGCCCTTTATCTAGAATAATCAAGGTAACAGAAATACAGAGAGCATTTATTCCATTCAAAGCTTTATTCTATGCACTGCAGAATAATAAAGGAAGTAAAATATAGAGCCCTTACACTTAAGAAGCTCACAATCTAGTCGAAAAGATAAGAAATAAGGATAAAAATAATTGTAATGAAAAAGATCAAGCTAAGAATAGAAAACGTAACACAGATTGACTTTTTTTAAACTATATAGACAATAAGAATATGAAAGAAGTTTAAATCAAGAAGAATCCCTTTAGCCGAATGTTGAAAGAAATTATAAGCATTAGAAGTTGTTTTTTAAATTTTAAATCTACTGGACATGGCAATGTAGAGAATTCATAATTAGAAGTCTCCCCTCTCTTTCAAACACATGGCAATGATAAATAAAATATAGGCCAGGTGCAGTGGCTCATGCCTATAATTCTAGCACTTTGGGAGGCCAAGGCAGGAGGATTACTTGAGCCCAGGTGTTTAAGACCAGCCTGGAAAACACAGTGAGATCCCTCCTCTACAAAAAATTAAGGAAAACCCAAATAGCCAGGTATGGTGACATGCAGCTGTAGTCTCAGCTACTTGGGAGGCTGAGGAGGGAGAATTGCTTAAGCCCAGGAGTTGGAGACTGCAGTGAGCTATGACTGTACTACTGTATTCCAGCCTGGGTAACAGAGTGAGACCCTTTCTCAAAAAGTAAATAAATAAAACAAAATATAGAAATTAAAACCAAAAAATAGTTTCAACAACAAAAGAAAGAGAGCCGCAGAAGAGGGAAATGAAACAGGAAGTTGAGTGAAGCCACAAGCCTGTGGGAGGTGGTGGCCAAAGTTTGGTACCTGTGGGTCCCAGGAAGTCAGGCGTTCTTTAAGTCACATGGCCAAGCAGGGATAGGCTTGAAGTCAGAAGCTGGGATGGTGCTTTACGGTGGAATATAAGGGAACAGTACCAAACTCCCCCTTAAAAACAGACTGGAACAAGCTACACACCTGCAAAAGTAGACAAGCCCAGACACAGTCTCATGTCCAAAACTTAAGTAAACTGCCTGCTGGTCCTGGGACAAAATTGGCACTCTCCTTACTATGACTTGGAATAGGAACGCCAAAAATAACATCATAATACCTGGTCTGGACTGGGGCCCAGAGATCTCAGGAGAGAAAACTGAAAAACCCAACAAAGGGAAGTAAGAACAGAGAGAAATAGAAAAAAAAAATTAAACATAAAACTTACCATTTAAAATGAATCTGAAAGTCTAAATTTGAAAAAGTGTGGGGGGAAAATCTAATACAAATAGAATAGTCATAAAATTTTTTACATGGAAGTACTATAAATGTTTGCATTTCCCAAAAATTTGTATGTTAAAATCCGAACCCCTGATGTGTTGGTAATTGAAGATGAGGTCTCTGAGAGGTGATTAGGTTATGAGGGCAGAACCCTTATGAATGGAATCGATGCCCTTATAAGACCTCAGAGAGCTCCCACCCCTTCTACTATGTAAGGTTATAGCAAGAAAACACTCTCATGGAAAGTCAGAAGCAGGCCTCACTGGACACCCTGTCTGCTGGTGCCTTGGTCTTGGACGTCCCAGCCTCCAGAACTGTGGAAAATAAATGTATCATTTATCGTCTGGCAGGTAGTAATGTTGTGTTATAGCATCCCAGATAAACTAACAGAAACTGGTACCAGGAAGTGGGAGTGCTGTTGTAACAAATACCTAAAAACATGCCAGTGGCTTTGAGACTGGGCAATGGAGAGAGGCAGAAAGACTTTGGGTGTTCATGCTAGAGAAAGACTACCTCACCATAGGTGATTGCGGAGTGAAGACTCAGAAATAAAGTAAGACAGCTGTAGAAAAAGCCTCAATCTTCTCAGAGAATTCCTGAGTAATCCTGAACAGAATGTTGATAGAAATATGAACCCTTAAGGGCCATTCTGATGAGGCCTGGAAAGGAAGTGGGAGGAAAGATCTTTGTTATAAAGTGGTAAAAAACTTAGCTAAATTGGTTCTTGTCCTCGTGTTTTGCGAAAGGTAGAACATGAGAGTGACGAGACTGGAGATTTGGCTTAGGAAACGCTAGGGAAAATGTTGAAGGAACAACCTGGTTCCTCCTGACTGCTTATAGTAAGATAAGAAAAGAGAGAAATGACTTAAAGGTGGAATTATTAATCAAAATGAAAAAAGAACTTAGAAGTGTGGGAAATTCCTTGGCTGCTTGGGAATGTATTGCAAAAAATGAGAAAGTGTGTTCTGAAGAAACACTAAGGGTGTGGCCCCATGACCATTTGATACGATCAGTCAGCCACCTCAGCCAGGTAGTACTGTTCAAGACAATAGATGAATGCAAAGGAGGGGGCTCCACTGCCTGTGGAATGTTGGTGCACACTGCCCAGCACCTCCTAATATCACAGACTCCACTCTCCATGTTCCAGCACCAAGCTCCTCAGCCATCTCAAGCATGGCTCTGGTAGACCCAAGTATGCCACAGGTCATGATGGTCATCCTTCTGGAGGGCACAGGCAGCAAACTCTGGTAGCAAACAAAGAATGCTCAGCCCCGAGGACGTGGATGCCTCCTCCTAGATTTCAGAGGACAGGAGAAATATCCCTTGGAGTCATGGGGGTGGAGTCCAGGCAGGGGTCACCATTAGGAAAGAACCTCCCAAATCCATGGGGCAGACCAACCCAGAGCCTTCAGGGCTCAACTTCTTCCTGGGAAAGCAGTAGGGGCAGGACCACAGCCCCTCTGTGTCCAGAAGACAGACTCTGGAAAGTGGGACCTCCATCCCATCGAGCCTGAAAAGCAGACCATCAGACCTAAGAAGATCAATCTCAAGGCTTCAGGCCTAACGGATTTGCCCTGGTGGGTTTTGGCATAGAACCCATCACTTCTCTTTTCTTTCCTCTGTCTCTGTTTTGGAAGGGGAATGCCTGCTTTCTGCCTGCCCCACCATCATGTTTTGGAAGCAGGTAACTTATTTGATTCCACACGCTTATAACTAAGGGGGGATTTGCTTCAGGATGGATTGTAGCTTGAGTTGCACCCATATCTGATTTAGATGACATTCAGATGAGATGTTGAACTTTGAACATTTGAGTTGATGCTGGAACAAGTTGAAATTGGGGTGGGGGGAGCACTGTTGGGCTGGAATAAATGTATTTTGCATGTGAGGACATGAATTTGGAAGGGCAGGAAGAAAATGCTATAGACTGAATGCTCATGTGCCCCTAAAATTTATATGTTGAAACCTAACTCCCAATGTAAAAATATTAGGAGATGGGGCCTTTGGGAAGTGATCAGGTCATGAGGGTGGAACTCTCACGAATAAGATTAGTGTCCTAATAAAAAAGGCCCCAAATAATTTCCTTCCATCTCTTGCCATGTGAAGACATAGCAGGAAGCCAACCATCTACGAACCAAGAGGCCAACACACCAGACACAGAATCTCCTGGCACCTTGATGTCGGACTTCTCAGCCTCCAGAGCTGTGAGAAATAAATACCTAGTGTTTATAAGCCACCTTGTCTATGGTATATTTGTTACAGCCGCCTGAATGGTCAAAGACAGAAGGTAAATATATTCCAGGTAAAAACAATGTGATGAAACAATATAATATAGACTTTAATGTAGTATGTTTAGATGTTGAAACAGAGAAATGGAATAACTCCCATTAAAAGAAAGTAAGAAATTATTGGTGGTTAGAGAAATCGACCAAAAAAAAAAAAAAAAAAAACCAAAAAACAAAATAAGTTATAAAGAAACATCCAAATATCTTAAAAATGACAAATATAATCTACCAAATTTTAGAAAGAAACTCAACTGGATAAATGTTAAAATGAAAACAGAAACTAAATGAGAGAGAACACTGCTGAGGAAGTCACCTAAAATACGGTATAAAGAAATAGAGTTGTTTTTTAAATAGGCAAAAAAATTAATTTACAATTTGAGAGTGGTTTTCAGGTGACATCCTCAGCCAGGAGCTGTTGGCATTTGGGAAAGGATAATTATTTGTTGTGTTTTGGGGGTGGGAGCACTGTCCTATGCTTTGTAGAATGTTTAGCAGCATCCCCGGCCTCAGCACAGTTGAAATCAGTAGCATCCCCAAGTTGTCAAAACCAATCATGTTTCTGGACTTTGCCACATATCCCTTAGGGGGTAAAATTGCTTCCTGCTGAGAACCGTGATTCTAATATACGTCTAAAGTGAGTTATGACCAAATGCAGAGGCTCATGCCTCTAATCCAGCACTTTGGGAGGCTGAGGCAGGAAGATTGCTTGAGGCCAGGTGTTTAAGAACAGCCTAGGCAACACAGCAAGACCCCAGCTCTCCAAATGTGATAATAAATAAATAAAGTGAGTTACAGAAAAGACAATGGAAGGAATGGACATATTAGAAGAGATAATAACTGGGAACTTTCCAGAAATGGGTGCTCAAATCAAAAATGCATTCTAAGTACTCAACAGGATAAAGTCAAGAAAACATATACACAGACACATTACAGTAAACACTAATACTAAAGAAGAATTTAATAATCCACTAGAAAGAAAAGACAAATCATCTACACAGGAAAAATGATTAGACTGGCATCAACAACAGATTCAAAAGATGATGATGTAAATGAGAGGAGGTAAAGCAACTCTCAATCAAGAAGCTTATGCCAAGCAATCCCTCAAAGGTAAGAACAAAATGCAGATATTTCTAGACATTCAAAAACCAAAAGCACTGATTTTCTGAGATCTCTACTTAATGAACACTTAAAGGATATAAGAAATTATTTTGAGCACAGTAAATGATAAAATATTGCTTAACTTAATTAAAAAGTGATTTAGTTCTTTTTGTATTAAAAAAAAAACACATATCAAGACAAAACTCTAGATGGCAATCAAAAAAGGAGAAATAGAAAGTGCAGTTAATGGAACAAATGCCAAAATTCATGTCATGTTTAGAAAGGGGAAAAACTGAATAACTTTGTCTTGTCAAAAAATATATATAATGTTGGATGTATTTTTATTGATTTAAAAAATAGCAACACAATCTATAGCTTCTAAATCAACAGACATAACATAAATAATGATTTTTTTAGCAATTTTCATTTTGCACTAGAACCTGCAAATCACATAGCCAAACCTGGTAAACAGCGAAGGCTAGTGGCTCCGCTAACCTGAGAATGCAGTCATGGTAAAGGCAAGTAATGAACCACTGGCTTATCCAGGAATTTGATGAGGAGTTCTAGGAGGTGAGACACCCGGAGGAGGACTCATAAGGTCTTCTGCATGTTCCAAGTTGTTGCAGCCTTGTGTATGAGCAACAAAGACCAGGGGAGATCCAACTCACCCATGCAGTCCTAGCTAATGGGGAGATGCAAGAGGGCTGGCATAAAGCAAAACCTGAAGTGGACTTCAAAGTAGACCGAGTCTGATTGTGCTCCCTGACCTACATTTAAATCCAGTGGCACAAAGTAAAGAAGCCTTACTGGCCTAAAGCATGTGAGCTCAGCCTCTGTCTAATCGTTGACTGAATACCAAGATAGGCAGACATGGAAACAAACCCTAGGAAACAAGGCTTAAAAATAAAAAGTCAACTCAGCAGAGATATCAGCATGGAAACATTGTAGAGAGACAGACTTCTCAGATTTAATCCAGGCAAGTAATTAAACAACAGACAAACCTCAGGGAGAAAAATCAGATTCTGTGGTTAAAATGATATATTATTTAAATATCCAGTATTCAACAACAACAACATAAGTTAGTAGACATAGCAAGAAATATGAAAGTATTTCTCATGAAAACAAAAAAGCAGTTGACAGAAACTGAGTGTTTCCAGATGTTGGATTTAGTAGTCAAAGACTTCACAGTAGCTATTATAAATATATCTTAAAAATTAAAGAACACCATGTTTAAAGATTAGAGGAAACTGACAATAATGACTCAACATGTAATCTGAATAGAGAAAAATTATTTTTAAAAAGAACCAAATGGAAATTCTGAAATTAAAAGAACAATAACAAGTATGAAATATTCACTAGGAGAATACTTGGCAGATTTAAAATGCAGAAAACAGAATCAGTAAATGTAAATATAGATCAATAGAAATAGAAAAAAAAAGATTGAAGAAAAAAGCTATCAAAGCATTAGAGACCTGTGGAACAACATGAAGGGGACCAACACACTTGTAATGGTATTCCCAGAAGAAAAGGAAAAAGAAGCAGCAGAAAATATTTAAGAAATAATGGCCTGAAATTTTCTAAACTTGATAAAAAGAAAAGATAAGCTACAGCTCCAAGAAGCTCAAGATACCCCAGCAGGCTAAGCACAAAGAAATGCCACAGTCAAACTGTTGACAATTCTTCCCAAATTGATCTATAGATTAAATGTAATTTCTATTAAAAATCTAATCATCTTGTCTGTAGAAAATTGACAAGTTAATCCTAAAATGTGGATGAAAATGCAAAAAAATCTACAGAATAGACACAATTTTGAAAAAGAAGAAAAAGTTGGAAGACATACACTACCCAATTTTCAAACTTACTATAAAGCTACAATCATTAATGATTTGATGTTTGTGTAAAATAGGCAGGGATTGATAGAACAGAATGGAGAAATCAGAAATAAATGCTTACAGTTATATTCAATCGATTCTTGACAAATTGCCAAGATAATTCAGTGGAGAAATGACAGTCCTTTCAACAAATAATGCTGAGACCACTGGATGTCTATATGGAAAAAAAAAAAAAAAAAGAAAGAAAGAAAAGAAAGAACTTAGACTCTTAACTCACAACGTACACAAAATAACTCAAATTGGATCCTAGAATCCTCAATTAAGAGTTCAAACTATAAAAATTTCTGAAAGAAAACACAGGGGAATATCTTTATGATCTGGGATCAGGCAAGGAGTTTTTAGATACAATACTAAAAGCATAAATCATTTATAAAAATTATTAAATTGGGCTTCATTAAAGTTAAAAATGTTTTGCTCCTAAAGACACAGTAATTGAAAAGACAAGCTACAAACTAGGGGTATTTCTAAATCTTTACATGTAGAATATGTAAAGAACTCTTTCAACTCAACATAAGAAGACAAAACACTCAATTTTTTAAATGGCCAAAACTTGAGTAGACATTTTACCCAAGAAGTTATATAAATGACTAATAAGCATATAAAAAAGTGTTCAACAACGTTAAACATTAGAGAAATGCACCTTAAAACCACAATGAGAATGCCACTATACATCTACTAGAATGACAGTATTTAAAATGACAGACGATGTCAAGTGTTGGTAAGAATATGGAGAAACTGAAACTCTCATTCATTGCTGAATGTAAAGTAGCATAGACATTTTGGAAAACTGCTGGGCAGTTTCTTAAAAAGTGGAGCAGAAAATTACCATACAACTTAGCAATTCTACTCTTAGAAACATACCCAAAAGAAACGGAACTATGCAATCACACAAAGAATTGTATAATGTTCATAGCAGCATTAGTCATAATAGCTAAAGACTGGAAACAATCCAAATGACCATCAACCAGTCAATGCATATGTAAAATATTGTGTATCTATACACAGAATACTAGTCAGCAGTAAAAAAGAACAAGATACGAATACATGGTATAATATGGATGAACCTCAAAAACATTTTGCAAAATGAAACAAGCCAGGCCCCCAAAATTACATATTGTATTATTCCATTTATAGCCAATGTCCAGAAAAGGCAGACTTATTAGACACAGAAGGTAGATCAGTGGTTCCTTAGGACCTGCGGGAGGAAGAATGGGAGCAAAGACTAAAAACAGGCTCAAGAGAAATTTTGGGAATAATAGAAAAGTTCCAGAACTAAATTGTGCTGATAATTGCACAACTCTGTAAATCTGCTAAAACTCACTTAATTATATACTTAGTCATGAATTTTGTTATGTAAATTACAACTCAATAATGTAATTTTAAACTTTATGAATAGACGGAACAAAAATACCACAGACAAATCTGAAGGACTTAGATAGAAGGAAATCATAAAGATCCATATAGAAATCAATTAAAAAGACAACAAAAAAATCAATGAAAAGAAACAACACAAGCAAAAGTCAGTTCTTAGGGGAAAATTTTCAAAATGAATAAACTACTAGCAAAACTCATCAGGCAAAAGAGAAATTAAACAGTACTAGGAATATCAAAATAACATAGGCACAATCAAAACAGACAAAAGGAAGATGAAGGCATGTGTGCAGGCCAGTGGAGAGTATGAACAAAATCATATCAGAGTGTTCATCATATGGCAAGTAAATCCACTTGACTCCTCCAGGAAGAACAGTGAGAAATAATACTGTGAACATCAGTAAGAAATTGTATACTCGAAGGGTATCACATTTAAGTCCATTTGGGCCAGATACCATAGCTCACTCCTGTAATCCCAGCACTTTGGGAGGCCAAGGTGGGCGGAACACCTAAGGTCAAGAGTTCAAGGCTAGCCTGGCCTATCTCTACTAAAAAATACATACAAAAATTAGCCAGATGTCGTGGCGCATGCCTGTGATCCCAGCTATTCAGAGGCTGAAGCAGGAGAATTGCTTGAACCCAGGAGGCAGAGGTCGCAGTGAGCCAAGATCATGCCACTGCACTCCAGCATGGGCCACAGAGCAAGACTCCGTCTCAGAAACAAAAATAAATAAATAATCATTAGAAAAAAAGACGAAAGCTAAAATATATTTTAAAATATAGTAAATATAATGTCTTCAGTCTGTGTATCCCACCCATAAAATACTTTCTATAAGCAGACCAGGCTCAATCATTAAATCCTAGGCAATTTCATGAGGCATTTGCCACAAATGAACTCTGTGAATAGAAAGTGATGCTCAATTAGAACAATATGAAGGAGTACGTAGAAATTACATTCGAATTTAGGGCCCATCACGAAGTGTGACTACAGAAACTCCATGCTACATATCCAACTGGATCGAGACTTTCCAAACAAGCCACTGCTTTTGAAAGAAAACCAATTCTAGTTTGTTATGCTTTACTGGATGTTAACATTCATCTGTCAAAACCACCAAGTACAAGAAGAATGCCATATCATCACTTCATTCATTATTACCATTACTCAGGAACAAGCTGAGCCGCCTAAACTGGAAATCCACTCATCTCTGAGAAGCAAGATCACCTTTCGACAGCTCCACGGCTCAGTCACATCCCAGTTCACTTGTATGGCAGAGAAGTTACGGCTTCAAACTGCATGGCACGGAGAGCATATCCAAAACCTTTACAGACGGGGTTAATTTTCATCATTAATAACTAGATGGCTTCATTTCTACCAATCAGTTAATATTTGTTGAGGGTGTCCTCTGTACAATGCACTTTGGCCTCTGTATTGGGGACCAAATGACCCATGATTGAGACACAGTTCTACTCTTTTAGCATACAAGAAAATCTGGTACACAATAAAATGCTCAGATACAGGGTAAATGGTGAGACGTCCAACACCTAACAAAGTTGGTTGTGTCGAGGTGACCTGAGAAGGTTCCCAGAGAGGATTGCAATTGAAGAAATGGATTGGACAGGTGACAAGGCAGAAATGATGGTATTCAAAGAATAGAAGACCATTTGAAAAGAGGCTCAGAGGAAAGGAAGTGGGAGTCGTGGTTCGGCTCAGGGTTCAGAGGTGAAGAGGGAATTGAGAAGAAGGCGTGGAACAGGAGAGATAGACATCAACCTCAGATGAACGTTGGTTTCTAAGGAATGAGGAATCACTCAAAGGTTTCCAAGAGGAGGAGGGGAGCAGGGCGATCAGATAGCGGTTTTGGCAGATCTCTCTGCTGCCTGGGTGAGTGGGAAGGATGGGCAGGGAGGCGAGGGCTTCAGTGGGAACCCAGGCAGGAGGAAACACAAGCCCGGGCTAGGACGGCAAAGACAGACACAGAGCGTTACACGCCTCAGCAGCAGGAACCCCTCTCCCGAGGCCCATCTTAATCATGCTTCCCAAAGAGTGGTTCCCAAAATGTGATTTTTGTCTGTTTATACCAAAATCACAACTTTGTAAGTCTTTATTTCTTTTTGGACACACATAAAGGAATGCCATCAAATTTTCTCTCCCTTGTGGAGAGAATTCTCCCAACCCAGATGTGCACATCATCCGAAAATTAGGAGGCATCACTTGCTGTGAACAAACCCCACACTGAACAACTGAACACAGATATTTTACATGAAAGTCTTCAACAACACAATTCAAGCACAAGACTAGAAACCCGTTCTCCAAAGTTCAAAAATTGAGTTTGAACCTAAGCTCCTAGGTTTCTAAGGGCAGAAAGTGGCAGGCATAAAATCTCAAAACTCACATTTCTGATAAATTCAAAAAGCTAATGAATGTTGAGTCCCTTACCTCTGTCTCCTCGGGCCAGCTTTCTAGAATCCTAGCATGCAGAAAGTGCTTGGGGAGCTCCCAACTTTGACATAAATGTGTTCGTGGCGGGAACAGTAATGCAATATAATTATAATTCAGACTTACTGGTGTGCAAAATTTATTTAAAGATTTTTATCAAAGAGCCTCACAGCACATTGAGTATCTTTAGAGCACTTCCCAATATTAGATATTTTACAATTCTTTCTGTAGCTCACTCTTATAGTGAGTGACCTGGTGGAAAGGGGTCTGTCACTGCATTCCCATTTCATAAATAAGGACAGGTCTCATATTATATAATAAGGCAGATAGCAGCACTCTGCTGGAAGATTTAAAAGTAATCCTCACCTTTCAATAAACACAAAATGTATACACCTATGTCATTATGGGCTGAACTGTGTCCCCACAAAATTCACATGTTGAAGTTCTAACCCCAGTACCTCAAACTGTGGCTGTCTTTAGAGACAGGGCCTTTAAAAAGGTGATTATGTTAAAATGAGGTGATTAGGGTGGCCCTATTCCAATATGACTGGTTTCTTAGAGGAAGGAATTTGGGGCTGGGCATGGTGGCTCATGCCTGTAACCACAAAACTTTGGTGAGACTGAGGCAAGAGCATCACTTGAACCCAGGAGTTCGAGGCTGCAGTGAACCAGGATCACTCCACTGGACTCCAGCCTAGGCAACAGCATGAGACTCCCTCTCTTAAAAAAAAAAAAAAAAAAAAAAAAAAGGGAGAAGAAATTTAAACATAAACAAGTGGAGACCCAGGGAGAACACAGCCATTTGGAAGCCAAAGGGGGAAGACTCACAAGAAACCAACCCTGCAGATACCTTGATTTCAGACATCCAGCCCCCAGGACCGTGGAGAAAATAAATTTCTGTTGCTTGAGCCACCCAATCTGTGGGATTTTACTATAGCAGTCCTCACAAACTTTTATATAGGTGTAATATATATAAAATAAATTATCAAAACTATAATATATAATTATATATTAAATAGTATATAACAATTATGTATACAATTGTATATTATATATTACATATAATGCAACGTATATTATTATACATATACTTCATCTGTAATATATCATGTATAATTATATACAGATTATCTGGCTGACTCCAGCCTAAATATTCTACTCTTAACTGAGTTGCTTTGTAATCTATTTTTCCAAGATATTTTTAGCTGATTAGTTTATTCTGTTTTCCCGGGAACCAAAGTTGATTAGGCTGATGTTCTTCAGAGCCGTTCTTTTCCCTGTAAGTACCAATTAAATGTTGCATGGGACTGGACACTGCATGCTGTTTTCACCTGTGCCCCCTGGAAGCTGGAAGACTCTCTGGAACATTGTAGGTCCTCAATAAACATGTATTGAATGAATGAATGATCCCACCCTCCACTGCTCAATTTTACTCTTAAGGAAATGCACTAGTATGCTGCAAAAAGAACCAAGTAAAACCTAAAACACAGAATTACGCTTATATTCAGCTCAAGAAAAGCATCCATGGCAAAGCCAACATCGGAGAAATTTATTTAATTCCCACATACTGAAGAAGAGAAAAAAAATGCCTTTAAAAATAAGTCTTGTGAGCGCTTTAATTTTCTGTCCAAGGGAGAAAATATCCTCATGAACTGGGATAGCACAGAATAAAGAAAGTGTTCATCTCTAGAATCACAGTAACATCTGCATCATGTTAAAACTTGCATCACGGATTTATAGGGATGGGCTAAACTAAACTGTTGCCACTGAGATTAATGGACTATTTTTTCTAACAATGTGCTCTCAGTACTGCTGAAGCCCAAGCAATAAAAACGCGTGGTTGGAGCGCCACACGGAAATTCCTACTGCAGATGGGCAGCACTGTAATCAAGTTCTGAACCAAAATAAACTTCATCGTAATGCTCTGTGCAATTTCTAAACGGTAAAAGGGTCATTTTGCGATTAATAATAATAGACACTGTATTTTTTTAACCCTGGGAATGTTCCAGATAGCTATTAATGAACCCAAAGCATTTTTCCATTATTAGTAAATTGACCGATGTGGGTCACAAAGCAATACATCAATGCTGAATTAATTCTGAAGGCCAACTTTTTACTGGGGATTAAGGGAAGCTCTGCAATCACTGTGCACCTTATGTGATTTTCTTAAGGAAAGACAACAAAAGCAGTGGGCTTTCCTTCTGTTCAAGTTCACCAACAAAGCCAGACCTATCAGGGTCAATTAGGAGTGCACTGGAATTCTCATAGGCAAATAGGTGCTTCTAGGATATACTCATGCTCCAAAGACACAGTAAAATTAGCAGTCAAGTGAGTGGCAAAATAAACCATTTCAGCTTAGGCAGCTGCTGAAACTTACAATGAAATAATCCGCAATGCACAGTGGACCTGCAATCAGTTGAGATCTGGTAAATAACAAACATGTTATTTTTTTACATGTAACATACAAGTATCAAATATTCCTGGTAAATAATATTTTGAAAACTGACAAAAAGCCTCTGACTCATTTCAGTTCCATTTGCAGTACATATTTTCTTATAATTGCAAATAGAAAAATCTCAATGATAAACTGTGTTTACCAGCATTGCTATAAAGGAAAACCTGAGACCGGGTAATTTATAAAGAGGTTTATTTGGCTCATGGCTCTGCAGACTGTACAAGAAGCATGCTGCTGGCATCTGCCTCTGGTGAGGTCTCAGGAAGCTTCCACTCCTGGCCGAAGGTGAAGGGGGCATCAGGTACATCACATGATGAAAGGGAACAGGAGATGAGGGAGGTGCCGCACGCTCACCTGAACTCATGCAGCAAGAACTCACTCATGGCTCCAGGAAGGACAGCAAGCCATTCATGAGGGATCGGCCCCCATGACCCAAATGCCTTTCACTGGGCCCCAGCTCCAACACTGGGGATCACATTTCAGCATGAGATTTGGAGGACACAAACGTCCAAACTATACCCTAAACCAAATGGATAAGCTTGATTACAAAGATCCGGATGTACCAAACAGTCGCTTATGGAAAACAGCGCCAAAGGGCTGTGGAAAACGGAAGTATTATCGGCAATTTTTCATTCCATATGCTTATCTAAAATGTGCTGAAAACTCATTAAGAACAAAACATTCTGTCTTCTCCATCAATGCACCCACCACGTAGTACCAAGCCTAGGGCCTGGCACGTGATGACTGCAAACAAAAATTCTTAATGAAATTTCACTTCTCATCACCATGAAACAGGAGCTCCTAGAGGTAAGAGTTTCTTTGATGGGAAATAATAGAAACTTGATGCAAAGTAGCTACAACTATAAAAAAAAAATTGTTTGCTAATTTGTAAGGAGTCTTCCAGGTTCTTAGCAGCCTGATAATAAGATCAGGTCTCTGGTTGCTTTGCATTTCTCCTTATTACCTCCATTTTTCTTCTCTTCCCATCTTTTTTTTTTTTTTTTTTTTTTTTTGAGACGGAGTTTCACTCTTGTTACCCAGGCTGGAGTGCAATGGCGCGATCTCGGCTCACCGCAACCTCCGCCTCCTGGGTTCAGGCAATTCTCCTGCCTCAGCCTCCTGAGTAGCTGGGATTACAGGCACGCGCCACCATGCCCAGCTAATTTTTTGTATTTTTAGTAGAGACGGGGTTTCTACTGGGGTTTTCGTTCTTAGTAGAGACGGGGTTTCCACATTGGCCAGGCTGGTCTCGAACCCCTGACCTCCGGTGATCAGCCTGCCTTGGCATCCCAAAGTGCTGGGATTTCAGGCATGAGCCACCACCACACCCAGCTATGCTTATTATCTTTAACTGGTAGTAGTTCCTGGCGTCAAACTCAGATTAATCAGATTAGCGCAGATTTCTTTTCTGAGGCTGCAATGAGTGACAAGCGATCAACCTCAATGACAACAGCAGGGAAAATGTTGCTTCCCACTTCCAGCATCTCAATGAAGAGAGCTTGAACCCCTATGATAGGACAGATCCACAGATGGGAGGAGTTGGTCCCTAAATCACCATGTGATACAAATGTCCCTGTTGGCCACAAACATCTACATTGGACCATTTTGTGAGTGAGAAACTTGTAGGGTTTTAGCTATTGAATCAATCGTAGTTATTTGTTACAGCAGCTAAGCTCACTGCAGCCTCAAACTCCTGGGCTCAGGTAATTCTCCTGCCTCAGCCTCCCAAGTAGCTAGGAGTAAAGGTGTGCACCACCACACCACCTAATTTTTAAATTTTGTTTTTAGATATAGGGCTTCACTACCTTGTCCAGGTTGGACTCAACCTCCTGGTCTGCAGCGATCCTCCCACCTTGGCCTCCCAAATTGCTGGGATTGCAGGCATGAGCCACCATATCCAGCCTTTATGAGGATTTTTGAAACAATGCAAATTTCTTGAGAATAACTGGATTCACATTCGGGAATCCAGGTAACATAAAATGCCAATTACAGTCATTGTATCCCAAAGAATTCACATCAGATGTTGACATCCATTCCAGTTCTCCTCGGGAAAGAGCTTATGAAATCCCCTGAGTGTGACCACACACTGATTCCATGTCCCATGGTCACTCTGGAATATCTGCCTCTGTTTTGGTTTTTGTTTTGAGATGGGAGTCTCGCTCTGCCTCACAGGTGATCTTGGCTCACTGCAAACTCTGCCGTCCAGGTTCTAGCAATTCTCCTGCCTCACCCTCCTGAGTAGTTGGGATTATAGGCATGTGTCACACCCCCAACTAATTTTTGTATTTTTAGTAGAGATAGGGTTTCACCATGTTGGCCAGTCTGGTTTCAAACTCCTGACCTCAAGGGATCTGCCAGCTTCAACCTCCCAAAGTGCTGAGATTACAGGTTTGCGCCACCGCACCCGGCCTGGAATATCTGCCTCTTTATACAAGGAGCTCCCCATGTGCTTGATGGCTGCATTTTGTGTGTGGATTTCTACTTGAACTCCCTGCTCTCCCGCTCTCTCTCTCTCTTTTTCTCTCTTTTTTTTTTTTTTTGTTTGAGACAGGGTCTTGCTCTGTCACCCAGGTAGGAATACAGTGGCACGATCACAGCACAGCATAGACCTTGTGGGATCAAGTGACCCTCCCACCTTAGCCACCCAAGTAGCTGGGACTACAAGCATATGCCACCATGCCTGGCTTAATTTTAAAATTTTTTCTAGACAGAGTCTTACTATGTTGCCCAGACTGGTCTCAAACTCCTGGGCTCAAGTGATCTGCTGCCTCAGCCTCCCAAAGTGCTGGGATGACAGGTGTGAGCCACGGCACCTGACCTGCTCTCCTCTAGCACCCTTGCCAAATTCTGACCGTGAGCCCTCGCGGCTGCAATTACTGTCTAACAGGACGACGAAATACGGGCTCCCTCTGTCTAACCAGCTTCTGCCCTATGGTAACTGGCGAGGGACAGGGAGGGGGGCAGAGCTGGTGGGGACCAGGGCAGGGGGTGGTTAACATCATTTTATGGAGAGGATCAGCTTCTTGCTTAAAGCTGGAAACTAAAACTGCTGCTCCAATTTTTGCAGTATTGACCGCTTTAACACTATCAAGCATCCTTCCTGCAGCAGTCATTTGAGACTGTTATTTATTCACCTAAGCATTGTCTAACTTATGCTTGCAGGAAAAACGCATTTTTTTTAATATTCTAGGATATATGGAGATTAAAGTTTGAGTAAGGCCAAAATGTGGAGTTTGAAGAATACGCTTCTTGAAAATCGAATTAAAGCATTCAAGGACATTTTCCTCAGTCTTAGTGAGACAATATTCCAAAAAGAACAGGCACAGAAATGATGCTTAACCTTTCAACAGAATTGAAGTAAATGAAAGTTCTTCGAAGAAAAATGAGTATATGACTCCGTTCTTTATTCTATTCCTGTATCAAAACCAAGGGTTGGAGGAGAGCGGTTTGGAATGCACCAATTTTGATTCAACTGGTTGAGAAGGATTTTGTGAAATAAGTGGAGTTTTTGGAGTTTAGGTAATGACACAAGATAAAAAATTAAGCAGGCCGAGGTCAAAGTCGGTGACTGCAGAGTACGATGCCCTGACCCAGGCACAGCTCCGAGATGAAACAGAATGAATAAATGGAAAAGTTCATTTGATCTCTCATCCATTCAATCAGAAGCTTGGATTCAGGGCTAGACACAAACACCTTTTTTTCCTGAGTCTACAAAATCTGTCTTCTGCCAAAATCCTGACTCGCACCATGATTTGCCACAAACTGTTTATCTCTTTAGCAACAAAATATAGCAACAAGATAGATGAATGAGGCACAGATTTCCTACTAAGCTGTCATCATTCAGCTTGTTCATTCTCCTCTCCTAAAGCTGATTAGCCGATGATAGTTGCATTCATTTGTGAAAATTGAGTAAGGCAGATTTAGAGGGGAAAAAAAGACAGAGAATTATGGTTGCTTTGGTGCCAAGAGGAAACGAGCAGAGAAAAAAATTAATTTGTACCAAAAATATAAGTTCACCAGATCAAAATTCATTATCTAAGGCAATTCAGTTCCCCAGAAGTTTCCCTCATTTGCCATAATCATCCCGCTCAAGGACTTGAAGAGTGTCATCATGGGATGCCAGAAAGAAGCTTGCAGGGTTTCTATTTCAACCATCTTATTTTACAGATAAGGAACCAAAGGTCCAGAGAAAACCTGTGACTTTCCCAAGACTCAGTCAGGGATTCCAAATCGCCTGAGGCAGGCTCGTAACTGGGGATACTCCCACTGCGGGAAACTTTGCAGTCATGGAAAGATGTTCCTCAGTCACCAAAAAAAACAGCCTCTTGTCATCTGTAGGACAGTTTTTAAACAGTGCACTTTTAACTAGGGGAAAGAATACACAAGGCCATGAACAAGTTGTCTGAAACATACTTGCTTTTTCTCGATAAAGTCTTGCCCTTGGTTCACTCTTTAGGAATCTAATTAGTAAATCTACCTCTGAAAACACCATTCAGCTCTCTTCAGCAAAATAAACGCAAACGTGCACCAAGGTTCATTTCTATCTCATGAGCTGAAGTATATTCCCCCAGTCTGTCAGAAGGATGTGGGCTCTGAGAGGCCAAGGTGGGAGGATGGCTTCAGCTTTGGATGTCAAGTCTCCCGTGAGCTGTGATCACACCACTGCTCTCCAGCTTGGGCGACAGAGCAGGATCCTGTCTCAAGAAAAAAAAGAATTTGTGACGCCTGACAAAGATGGAAATAATAAACATTGGAAATTCCAGAAAAGAAGAGGGTGGGAAGGGAAAGGGTTGAAAAATGACCTACTGAGTGCAATATTCACTATTTGAGAGCTGAGTTCACTAGCAGCCCAGTTCTCACCAGTACACAGTGTGCCCATGGAAGAAGTATGCACGTGTGTACACAGAATCTAAAATGAAATAAAATTTTAAAAACTAGATTAAAAAGAAAGAATTTGTGGCCAGGCACTGTACCTCACACCTGTAATCCCAGCACTTTGGGAGGCCAAGGTGAGTGAATCACTTGAAGTCAGGCATTTGAGAACAGCCTGGCCAACATGGTGAAACCCTGTCTCTACTAAAAAATCCAAAAATTAGCTGGGCATGGTGGCGCACGCCTGTAATCCCAACTACTTGGGTGGCTGAAGCATGAGAATTGTTTGAACCCAGGAGGCAGGGATTGCAGTGAGCTGAGATCGCACCACTGCCCTCCAGCCTGGGTGACACAGAAAGGCTCTGTCTCAAAAAAAAAAAAAAAAGAAAGAAAGAATTTGTGAAATCTGAACCACTCCCTTAAGATACCATTGAGATGTCATAAATGGGACCTATCCATTAATTCCATTTGTGTCTCTAATGCCATGGGTAATGTTATACGCACAAAAACTGTGCATAAAACTGCCTTTAATTTTTTACTTCTACATAGTTATTAAACATGCAGCCCCACAACATGCAAATTTGCAATGGTGGGTGGAGAGAGGGGCAATGTGGTTAGAAATTCTGCAAAACTCATGGGGAAGAAAAAGAGGAAAAGGCGGATTTTAATAATGTTTACATATTGGAATTTGCTGCATCTTCTAAACAAATATTTATGAAAACATAATCGAGACTTTTTCAAACTTCCTGCTTCCTCTTAAACATTCACTTCCAATATTTTCATAATCAGTTTAGCATCACACTTATTTTTCCACTGTGGCTCTTATTTTTTTTTTTTTTTTTTTGGGGACGGAGTTTCGCTCTTGTTACCCAGGCTGGAGTGCAATGGCGCGACCTCGGCTCACCGCAACCTCCGCCTCCTGGGTTCAGGCAATTCTCCTGCCTCAGCCTCCTGAGTACCTGGGATTACAGGCACGTGCCACCATGCCCAGCTAATTTTTTGTATTTTTAGTAGAGACGGGGTTTCACCGTATTGACCAGGATGGTCTCGATCTCTTGACCTCGTGATCCACCCGCCTCGGCCTCCCAAAGTGCTGGGATTACAGGCTTGAGCCACCGCGCCCGGCCTGTGGCTCTTATTTTTAAACCATCTGAATTTACATAAAGCAAAATCGGATGAACATCATTCTCAGCAAACTGGCACAAGAGCAGAAAATCAAACACCGCATGTTCTCACTCATAGTCAGGTGTTGAACAATGAGAACACATGGACACAGGGAGGGGAGCACTACACACTGGGGTCTGTTGGGGGGAAATGGGGAGGGACAGCAGGGCGTGGGGAGTTGGGGACAGATAGCATGGGGAGAGATGCCAGATATAGGTGATGGGGAGGAAGACAGCAAATCACACTGCCACGTGTGTACCTATGCAACAATCCTTCATGTTGTTCACATGTACCCCAAAACCTGAAAGAAAGAAGAAAGCAAGCAAGCAAAATCGGATTAATGTTGGCAAATTTTTATATTTGTAAGTTAAAATAACAAAAATCACTACTTCAATAAAAGCTTCAAAATGCAAGCATTGTCTGGATTTCATTATGGAAATATTCTATAGCAAGGCAAAGATTTACAAAAGATAACATTAGGAGCAGAATGAATCTGCCATCTCTTTCTGCTCCAGAAAGAATTCTGGAGTAATAAGAGGCCTGTGATCATACAGAGACTTGAACGTTTGGTCTGTCTTCAATTCCTTCCAACTGCTGTCAAAAATGTACAGTTTTCTTCCTACATTCACTTCTCTAATCTACTGCTTGTCTTTTTCTCTGTGTCAGCAAAAGAATATTATTATTAATAAGGGAAGAAGAAATTAACGGAAATTGAGAGTGAAAGAGGCAAAGAAGGAAGAAGAGGGGAAACCTGAACACTGAGGAACTCTGTATAATTAGTCTTCAACCTTCCATTCAGTGTGCTCATCTATCGTGACAGTGAGTGACCCATCGTCCTAGGCAGTCACCCTAAAACAATCATGTTGTGATCGGCGCATCAACAGGTGATCTTGATCAGCTGTGTAAATTGGCCCTAGAAACCCACCTGCTGAGCTAAAAAGAGTCCTGGTCTTATGTACGTGTAAGTCCACAAGGAATACTCAGTTCACTTGGCAACATTAAATGGAAAAACAAAATTATTGAAAAGGTCGGCAATCAAGCAAATAAGCATTAAGAATTTTGACTTTTCTATCCAACCCCTTACCTTATTCACCCATTCATAAATACAGAAATTTTATGTAAAATAAGCAGTCAGCCTGGCCCTTGGAGACATGGTTTCCTGAGAAGTACTTTGGTACCAACTCCACATGAAATATTTTTGACAATCAGAAGGTTAACAGACTGTACCTCAGGATTCTCCTTTTTCTCTAGCTTGAATGTTGCACGTTTAATTTCTACATCAATCCCACTTACGAGTACTCACATCCAGCCTTTACTCCTTCTCTCTGGCAATTATTTCTAGCCTTCACTTCTCACTACCCATACCGGTGTTCTCATCAGAGTCGTTCTGCACACCAGGAGAAATTTGGCAATGCCTGGAGACACTTTTGATTGTGTGTCCCCACAACTGTAGGGGAGGGTGCTGCTGAGGTCTGCACCAGCCAGGAATGCTGCTCAACAGCCCATAATACATCGCATCCTATCCTATCCTATCTTATTCTATCCTATCCTATCCTATCCTATCCCATCCCATCCCATCCCATCCCATCCCATCCCATCCATCCCATCCCATCCCATCCCATCCTATCCTATCCCATCCCATCCCATCCATCTCATCCCATCCGATCCCATCCATCCCATCACATACCATCCCATCCATCCCATCCATCCCATCCCATCCATCCCATCCCATCCCATCCATCCCATCCCATCCATCCCATCCCATTCCATCCCATCCATCCCATCCCATTCCATCCCATCCATCCCATCCCATCCATCCCATCCATCCTATCCCATCCCATCCATCCCATCATATCCCATCCCATCCCATCCCATCCATCCCATCAGGGAGAGTCAAAAAAACCAGTCCTCAGTAAGTCAGCGAGGCAGGGCTGGATAAGAGCCAACGGATCCCAGGGTGACTTTAGCAAGATGGTTCTGTGAGGCAGCAGTAGCAGGCCCTGGTTGGAAAATATTCAAAAGAGAGCTAAGGAGAGAACTGGGAGGCACATAGACAACTCTGTCAGCAAGAATGCCCCCTAGGGGCCCCCACCTCTTCCCCCAAGTTCTCTTTGCTTACCGTTTGCAGCATTAGAAGGCACTTTCTCTACACGGGGCATTCCAGATGTACCTCCCAGAGACAGCATCTTTGAGCTGGCCTGACACTTTTAGCATTTCTTCCCAACTGCTGAGAAGGAAAAGATATTTTTTTAAGTCCTGCTTTAACCTCATAATTGAGAAAATCACTCCAGATTCTATATCAACCCTCACGCTAAATCCCCTTGCACTGGTCAAGTGACTTCAATATCTGTCCTGTGAACCATATCTGCACTCTGCTGATCTGTCTTGGAAGCACGTTTTGTGCGTACTCTCTGCCTACATTTCTGTTTTCATTTTTTATCCTAAATTTTTGTCTCTTGGATTGACCCCCAACTTCTGACTCTACAACCTGTGGGTGAATCCGAACCCATCCCCATGCCCAGCACAGGCTTCATGACACCCCAGCCCAAGGCAGCATTTCAAGTTCCTCTACTTCCCATTTTAGATTATTTGTAGCTGTTTATCTTTTATTTATATCATCTTGCTTTATATTTACTTTTACAGTTTTTGCATTTGTGTGTGTGTGCGTGTGTGTGTGAGAGAGAGAGAGAGAGAGAGAGTGTGTGTGTGTGTGTGTGTGTGTGTGTGTGTGTGTTTATAGACCAGCTTGCTTTCCTTCCACAGTGGTTCAGAAGGTGGTTCTGCTTTTAATTCTTATGATGGTGATATGGTTTGGCTGGGGAAAGGAGACTTTGTTTTTGTCTTTCTTATTTTCTACTATAATTTGAAATGTAGATAGTCTGCTGTGAAACCCAGTAGAATGGCCACCTTACAAAGAAAGGTTCAGCAGACTCCCTGCTAACAGCTTCATCTCTCTATGAAACAGATAGATCCCCAAAGGAAGGCCTCCCCACCGTCCAGGTCTCTGATTTATGTGGCAATCATATTAGAATCAAGCAAAGGGGTCTTATACATGGTTCGGAGCCAACATGTGCCTGTAGTCTCAGCTACTTGAGAGGCTGAGGCAGGAGGATCACTTGAGCCAAGGAGTTTGAAACCAGCTTGGGCAACATAGCAAGATGAAATCTCTACCAAAATAAAACTTGTTTTTAATTAGCCAGGCATGGTGGCACATGCCTATAGTCCCAGCTACTCAGGAGGCTGAGGCAGGAGGATCGCTTGGACCCAGGAGGTTGAGGCTGCACTGAGCCGTGATTGACTCACCGCACTCTAGCCTGGGTGACAGAGCGAGACACTGTCTCTAAATAAATAAATAAATAAAACCAAACAGCTGGGATCCTAAGGTCACTGGTTCACAGAGTTCAGGAAAAGCTGAGCTGTTTTCTGCTTGAGCCTAGATGAGGACATGTTTACCTTTCCGTGGCAGGAGCGATCAGTCAGCCACAGAGGGCTCCCTCCTTCTCTTACTTTCCAGAAGCACCACAGCTCTCTCTGGAGTCGTGTCATTGTGTCTGGTTTTTGTTTCGTTTTGTTCTTTGCATTCTAAGTCCATTGGCAGATGTTTAGCAGAAACTTTTTTTAGGTTTCTGGTTTGTGTACATATCAGAGAGACAGAGAGATAGAGAGGCCAGGAAGCATGAAGGAAGAGACAGGAGAACTAGTTATTTTAAAAGGTATTCATAAGCGGGGGAGCTATATCTATGTCTCTAGGCTTCCCATTTACCCAAATGCCCTGCCCTGCTACTTAAAATGTTTGAGTGTCCCCAAACTCCATTGAAATCAATGGTCACCTAGAGTCCAATTGGGAGCTGATCTCTTTCCATTGCACTTCCTTCCCAGTCCCCAGGTCTTGCAGCTTCCAGCCCCAGTGCTGACTCCCAAGGACCTGTGCCCCAGGGGCAGCCTATCCTGGGCAGATCACCCATCAGCCAGCAGCATTCACTGTTCCGGACTCCAGGCTTGAGGTGGGCGGCAGGCATCCCCTCCGACCCAGGCTCCAAAGAAATTCCTCATCTGGCTCTTTACTTAGCCACTGTGGTGTGTTTTTCCCCCCTAATGTTAAAAACAGGCTCAAGAATGGTCCAAAATAAGCAATTTGCTGTCATTAGATATTTCCCTTATGCCACAAAAAGAATTCACGCACCAGACCTATACCATCAGGAATCCCAAGACATCTCACATTCAACCCCAACAGCCGGTTGCCGCCCATAAGGGCCGATCAGCACCTTCCGGTCACTCATGAATTTCTTCAGTTATTCAGGAATTGAGCCGCTTTGAGACCTCTGGGTCTCTGTTATGGCACGGAGCCAAATATTACATTACAAGTGTGAAAATTCATCATAGCAATTAGGCAGGGAAGGGAGGTGTCAGGTTCGGGGTTCCTGGAGCGGCGTTGGGTTACCACACATGGATTACACAGAATACTGTAGTCAGTTTAGTGAAGGCCAGATTGGGACCTGCAATGCCACATGTTAATTTCCGTGGTGGCTTTTAAACCCCTAACTGCCATTCTCTAAACAACAACGTCCAAAACCAATAGTTTTAATACCCATCGGAGTCACCTACATGTTCTCTATGTTGCATTTTATTGAAGGGAATCTGATGTTGGTCATTTTTAATCAGGCAAAACATATACTGAGCTCAAAATACACCAGTCCGAAACGTGTTTAATCCCTTTACAACACAGACAATGCATCTACCTAAACACATCGTCTTCTTTCACCTCTAGAAGGGCTCACGCTGTGCGACCAGGTGCTAAACCATTCGGGAAGGGCAGCAGAAGTTCAGCGAAGGAAGAAGTCTCCAGGGTACCGTAGTGGAAACGCTTCAGGAAGAACTCAGGCCTTCAGTGAGACTCTGAGAGGTAAGAGAGCTCTGGAGAGGTGGCTGGGAAGGAGAAGGCAGTGTGGTTGAAGGAACAGCACACCTGAAGGCATGGGAATCAATAAGTACATAAACTAGACACAGGGTGCTGCTCTAGGTTTTATGGGATAAAGAAAGAGAATAGCATCTGTCCTGAAGGAGTATGAAACCTGGTTAGAAAATATACACAGTGAGTTAAGGATGCATTCCAAAAGGAGACGTAGCTGTACAAAGCACATCCACGAGGGGGTTGCCAAGAACAGAGATGGGATATGGGGATGGCTGAGGACGGAGAGAAATGCACAAGGGAGCTTAGTGAGACCCAGAGTGGGAGACGGGCAGGCCTCAGGGACAGGCAGTCTCAAAGCCGGGCCGGGCTTGAGTGTAACAAGAAGAAGGAACCCGTGCATTCGCGTACTAAGAGTCAATGAAACAGATGCAGAAGAAGAACAGCTTAACATTAACACAATTACTTCAATCCCACTATTCAGTCTGGTCCCCTCAGCTACAGTGTAAGAACGGTAGAGCAAATATTCAGCCAGTTTAAAGGTAAAGAAGTCAAGACTCAGATTTATCTGGAACACAACCAGTAGGATCCTTGGCTTTCAGTCATATTCTTGAAGGCCAGTGTTCCTTATACTCTTGATTATGTCAGTGACGCAGATTTGGATTTCCTTAGCTTTTATAAAGGACCTCCTGTCTGTGTGGCCTGTTCATATGGAAAGACAGTGCCCAACTTATGATGGATGATTTTTTGATTTTATGATGGATTTTTTGGAATATTACATGTGTGTTTCAAGTGACAATGGGTCTACTAAGAAGGAACCACATCATAAGCCAAGGAACCTCTGCATGATCCCTGGGCTCTGATATGGTTTGGCTGTGTCCCCACCCAAATCTCATCTTGAATTGTAGCTCCCATAATTCCTACATGTTGTGGGAGGGGCCTTGTGGAAGCTAAGGGGATCATGGGAGTGATTTCCTCCATACCATTCTCGTGGTAGTGAATAAGTCTCGTAAGATCTGATGGTTTTATAAGGGGTTTCCCTTTTCATTTGGCTCTCATTCTCTCTTACCTGCTGCCATGTAAGACGTGACTTTCATCTTCCACAATGATTGTGAGGCCTCCCCAGCCTCGTGAAACACTGAGTTCATTACACCTCTTGTTTTTTATAAATTACCCAGTCTCAGGTATGTCTTTATCAGCAGTGTGAAAATGGACTAACACAGGCTCCATAGCACTTAGTAGGTGTCATTCAGAAGTAATCCAACGAGGGACTGGATTAAGTTGATCACAGTGAGAAGAACAAAGAAGAAAGGGATAAACGCAAGAGAATGATCACTAAAATCTAAAGAACGATTAGTCACTGAGGATTAGGCACTTTTGCCTTCATGGGCCTCTTCCTCCACAAACAGAAAGAAAAACATGAATATTGTATGTATATTTTATTACGATAAAGATGAATATATTAATATTACATATTATTTTAAAATTACCTAAATTTTTAAATTTATATTTTTTAAAAAATTAAAACATTTTTATGGGCATCTAAAACTATCCCCAGTTCCAGGCACTATGATCACTGTGAATGAATCAGTCCTACAATTGCAAAGATACAGAACCAGTCTAAATGTCCACCAACCAATGACTGGATTCAAAAAAATGTGGCATATATACACGATGGAATATTACTCACCCATAAGAAAGAATGAAATAATGTCTTTCGCAACAACTTGGATGGAGCTGGAGGCCATTACTCTAAGTGAAATAACTCAGGAATAGAAAACCAAATGCTGTGTGTTCTCAGGGTGGGAGGGGGTGAGGGATGAAAAACTATACCTTGGGTAAAGTATACCCTGCTTGCGTGACAGGTGCACTAAAATCTCAGAATGCACCGCTATAGAATTCATCCATATAGCCAAAAACCACACGTACCCCAAAAGCTTTTGAAATAAAAATTAATAAATAAATATAGGGAAGATAAGAGTTTCGAATGACTGCAAATTTCTAACCAGAAATTTCTAGCAAGAGAATCTGGAAGAATGGCAGCAACTCTGAAAGAAGCAGAGAGGTAAAGAAGTGCTGAAGAAGTGTCAAACCATTCAGGAAGTGCTGCAGAAGTTCAGCAAAGGAAGACATCCCAGGGCACAGTAGCGGACAGGAAGCTAAGTTCATTTGAAAATGAAGATAATAATTCTGATGTTGGATTTATGGAACTCGAAGTGACTAAAGCAATCCAGAGGAAGAGAGCCCGTGAGTAATTTGAAATGCGGCATCTAGGTTAGGCATATTTGGAAGTCAACAGCGTAGTGTGAAACCATGAAGGTGAATGATTTTCCCAACCAAGTGGATTACAGCAGGAGGCCCTGGAAGGTAAGACCCAGGCTTATGAGAGGTCCCATGGCTAAAGAGATGGAAGAGGGAAAGGATGCAGCAGCATCTGGAGAGATAGAGCTCCCTGTGTCCCGAGCGGTTGTTGGTGGTGTAACCGGGATTGTGGCTATACTTTATTCTCAAAATGGAATTCTTTTTTTTTTTTTTTCTGAGATGGAGTCTCACTCTGTCACTCAGGCTGGAGTACAGTGGTGTGATCTCAGCTCAATGCAACCTCCACCTCCCGGGCTCAAGTGAGTCTCCTGCCTCAGCCTCCCTAGTAGCTGAGATTACAGGCAGCCACCACCACACCTGACTAATATTTTTTGTATTTTTAGTACAGATGGAGTTTCACCATGTTGGCCAGGCTGGCCTTGAACCCCCGACCTCAAGTGATCTGTCCTCCTCGGCCTCCCAAAATGCCGGGATCACAGGCATGAGCCGCCGCGCCTAGCCTCAAAATGGAATTCTAATCAGAAGTGGCAAAATCATGAAGTTGAAATGGAGAAGGCAGCCATATCTCATTCATCCTTTCTTCCTGGGTCCTCACTGTCCCTAGGTACCTAAACACACAAACACACCTCCAACCAAAGACATTTGCTGATTGAAGATACACAGACTGGAGATTGAAGGAAACAATCAGTTACTCAGCAACCTGAGTAAACTTGAGACAAGCAGAGAAAACTCAGCAAAGCAAAAATTACAGCAAGCACATTTACGGTCAAGGCGTGAGCAGATGAAAAATGTGGAGCGATTTCTTTCACTTCGAGAAAAATGTCTCTTGTTGAGTAAACTAGTAGTTCCACTGCATGCAGTCCAAATCATCATCGTTCTCGCTGGTTGGGTTGAGGTGGGTATAGATAATGGTAGTCATATTTACAATTTGTTGTGAGGAGATTGTTTCCTGTACTAACATTTCCTTGCAGAAAATTACTACTGATGAGGATTGCCACACGTTTCCCGAGACTGGAGATACTAGGTATTTTGGTGCAATTGCAGTAACCCACTCAGAAACAGATGGATTTGTGAGTGATTGATGGATGAACAGGGAGATGGTTGTTTAAGGTCAGTCATCTGAATCATGTCCTGAGAGAGTTCCCATGGAGTTACATAGGATGAAAATCTGGGCCAGTATTCACATGCCTGATTATTGAAGTAAGAACAGCTGCATTTATTTCAACATTCTCAGCCTCACACATACATACATGCCAGTGAAGCTCAGAGGTTAAACTGTAAGAAGACAATCATCAGTAAGACAAGAAGGCAATAGAACTGAAATGAAGCCCATGCTTCAGCAAAGCTGGGGGCTAAATCTAAATCAATTACTCAAATCTAAATCAACTGAAATAGCCATGGTAGGCTGGATAAAGAAAATGCGGTCCATAAACACCGTGGAATACTAGATGCTACAACTGTGCAGAGGAGAGAGCCCAGGGAGCAGTGACAAGGTGACGCAGCGACGCAGACAGGACACAGTTCGCAGGCCCATTTCAGCCCTGTGTGATCTTGGGCAAATACTTAACCTGAACTTCATTCTCTAACGCATTAGCATTGAGATAATAACGGTGCCTAAGTCATGGAGTTCTCTTAAGGGTCCTATGAGATGCTGTAGGTAAGGGCTTAGTACGGTGCCTGGCACGAGGCTGGATGCAGAGAGACTCTTGTTAGTGTGACCTGGGGGAGCGGGGACCCATCTTATATTGTGGAAATCCCTGGGTCTGAGGAGGTAATAGCTAATAGCAGAATTAGGGGGAGGTAAAGCAATAGGAAGGACAGAAAATAGAAACGCATGAGCAAAGCCTGGGACAAGCTGTGAAGATGAGATGTGACTGGCCCAGGGCAGCGCACAGGTGGGTGGCTGGGGATCGAGGCCTGTTTCCTCTGGGTCCCATTTCCTTTTCACCTCCCTTATCCTCCAGGATGTCTTGCTGGAAGTCAACGATTACCCTGAGAAAACATCTGCATCTGAAAACAGCTGGATGTGGATTCATCTCACCAAAAGCGTTTTTTCAGAGTTTGAACACGAATGCTGCGTGTCACCAGCAATGTCATGAGAAATGCAGAGAGGAAAATGTGGTCTGCGCAGTGAGTAGACCCCAGGCGAGGAAGCTTCTCTGTCAGACAGCGTCAGAACATTGCAAGATCCAGGGAAGCAGAGCCCACTGCCAAGAGCAGATGCCCACACTTGCATTGCTGCTGGCTTCACAACTCACGCACACACACACACACACACATGCACAGACAAGCACACTGCATGCATACATATGCACAAACATACACACATGCACACACCACAAATACATATGTACACACACCATACACACACACACTACACATGCACAGACACACCTATTAGCAGAGTAAATTATTTGAACATAGCGATTAACAACAACCAAATACCCTTATACTCAGCTTCATTTTAATTCTATATTTATATTCTTTGCACTCTTCCCAATATTTGAGTCATAAAAACAAGCCCTATCAATGTTAAATTTATTTTAGGAATAATTAAATGTATTCTTAAGGGCTTACATTATTCAAATAGTATTCTGTGCTTGAATCTGTCCTGAGTAATGAATTCATTTATGTGCCTTGAGAATACAGTGATTGTAATTTAATAACTATAAAATTCTCTCTCTCTAAGCAGACAGCAAAATGCCCTATTACATTATTATATTAAGCTCATGGTCAAATTATAGCTATATAATAAAAAACATATTTCTGTGTAGGCCATCGAATACTATTAAATTTGAACAGGAAATTTTTGGCACAAAAAACCAAGACTTGTAGAACACAGCACAATAGGTTTCTGAACTATTTGCTTATTTTTATGCCAATATACATCAATTCCCTGTCCGTTCCAGTATTTTCCCCATTCAATTATAAGTTTAAAATTCTTGAACTTTTCACCACTTCCCCTGGTATCATAGTAGAAAGCAAAGCAATATATAGATTTTGCTGCAAGTTACTCTGGATTTTATAGGGGAAAACTTGCTCAAACATTTGTGTGTGTTTGTTGGGTGTGTGTGTGTAATTTGAAGGTGTGCAGGGGTGGATGTGTATTCCTGTGTACATTTGGGGGTGTGTATCTATTGCTTTGTGCGTGTTGGGGGTGTTGTGTGTGTGTGTGTTGGTGTGTGTGTGTTGGTGCGTGTGTGTTGGTGTGTGTGTTGGTATGTGTGTTGGGGTGTTGGGGTGTGTGTGTGTTGATGAGTGTGTGTGTGTGTTGGTGTGTGTGTGTATTGTGTGTGTGTTGGGGGTGTATGTATGTGAATGTGTGTTTGGTGTGTACATGTGTATATGTGTATGTTGGTGAGAATGTGTGTTGGGGTATGTGGTCTGTGTGTGTTGGAGGTGTGTGTGTTGATACATGTGTATGCATGTGCATGTGTGTGTTGTGTGTATGCGTGTTGGCGTGTACATGTGTGTGTTGGAGGGTGTTGATTCGTGTGTTGAAATGTGCATTGGGGTGTGTGTTGTCATGTTTGTGTTGGGTGCATGTGTGCGTGTGTGCAGATGTGGTGGGAAATAGATAATCCACCAGGTGCTAGCTTGAGAAAGTATATAGTCTTGGCAACTTGCATTTAGGTTTCCACGCTAATAATGAAATTTATAAAGTGCGTATGAGATTACATCTTTGACAAAAGCCTTTCAGACCAGGCACGGTGGCTCATATGTATAATCCCAGCACTTTGGGAGGCCGAGGCGGGCGGATCACGAGGTCAAGAGATCGAGACCATCCTGGCCAACATGGTGAAGCCCCGTCTCTACTAAAAATACAAAAAAAAACTAGCTGGGCATGGTGGCCTATGCTTATAGTCCCAGCTACTCAGGAGGCTGAGGCAGGAGAAATGCTTGAACCTGGGAGGCAGAGGCTGCAGAGGCATCAAGACGTGGTGCTGCAGAAGTCAGCGGTACACTGATCAACAGCAGACAATGGCCTGGGGGCTCTGAGGTCGTAGAGACACATGGCTGGGACCCGCACCTCCGCTCTGCTGCTCACTAGCTGAGGAAATTCAGACAAGGAGCTTCCCCCCCTGTGTCTCCCTTCCCTCATCTGTAATAGGAAGATAAGCATCACTCACACCTCCTAGGATGGCCGTGAAAATAGACATGTCCACGTCTAGAAAACACTCACCCAGGACGTGGCACATGGTGGGGTGTGGTTGGATAGAGTATGATTTCACTCTACAGTGAACTGCGGGACTCAGGGGATTTCCGGGAACATTCTACATACTTGATTAAGCAACAATGCAGGTGATGAATAAGGACGATTCCCCGTCAGCAGTGGTGGCATGACGTGAGCCCTGCATTGGAAGTCAGAAGGGCTGCCTTCAGATTCTGGGGCCACCGCGTTTCACGGCGGCACTGAGCAAGGGGCTTCGTCTCTCTGGGTCTGGGTTTCCTCGTCTCGGCTCTATTTATCTCAGGGTTGTGGTGAGAACCAAATGAAAGTCTGCCTTCATCATCCACCTGGTGCCAGTTGCTGCACCATGGCCTGGGGCTGCTCTGGAGGGGCAGTCAGTGGGGAGGATCGGCAGAGGCCCGTGGGTACAGGGCAGAGTCTGGAGTCAGCGCCAGGTGCTACAGTGACAGGGGAGGCTGCAAGGCGCTTTGCAGGCAACAGCTGTTGATGTGCATGTCGCCATTTCTAGGGCATGACTGCAAGGTAATCAGCAGGGAAGAAACTTCGAAAAGTGCTTTCAGGTTCAAAGTAGGATCTATGTAAGGTAAACAGGCTGAGTGTTCAGCAGATGTGCTCAAATTCACCTGCAAAACCAACAAGACCAGAAAGACTCCCTCGGGGATGCACAGATGTGGATTAACGGAGACCCTGGGACTCTTACAACCCGTGGTCAATGTAAGGCTTAGGACTGGGGGTATTGATACGGCTCCGATGAGTGGAGGAGCACCAGGGCTCTGGTCTGGCACGATTTAGATAAAACGGCATGGACACATGCGGGGTGGTTTTAGGGAGCAGAGGGTTTCACAGGCGGGGAAGAAGGGAGAAGAAAGCAGCAGCAGCCCCCTGGACGGCAGGGGCGTGGCTCCAAGGCAGAGCCAGGAGACCCCACGTGCTAGTCAGCAAGGAGGCGGAAGAGGCGGAGTCTGACCTGCACGGAGGGGGCGGAAGAGGCGGAGTCTGACCTTCACGGAGGAGGCGGAAGAGGCGGTGTCTGACCTGCATGGAGGAGGCAGAGGAGGCGGAAGAGGTGGAGTCTGACCTGCACGGAGGAGGCGGAAGAGGCGGAGTCTGACCTGCACAGAGGAGGCGGAAGAGGCAGTGTCTGACCTGCATGGAGCTCAGGGATTGGTTTGACCAGGCTGTCATTCCGGCAGCCCCAGAAAAAAACTTGCCCTACCACCCCGGCCTTTTAATATGCAAATAAGGGCGCCATGATGGTCCACACACGTGGGTATGTGAGGGCAGCCATGCTGCCAGGAGTGTGCAGGGGCAAGGGCAAGAGGACAGCTGTGGAAATCGTCCTGCCGCGTGGACCCAGCTTCCAATGACTGGCATTTGTTTGCTATTAAATGTTGCCGGCCTGGCTCTAAGAGCCGAGGCTTTTCTGCTAGACAAGAAACGTTTCTGGAGCTGCTTTAAAAGAGATGGAAACTCTCCAAGGACCCCTTTTTCTCTCTATCTGCCTAAAATTATTTATTAATGACTCCTATAACAGTATAGATTTCTCCACTAGCTAACCCGATATTTTTCTTCTTTCTTTCAGAGCAACTTCAGTGACTCCTTCCAGTTCTGTCCTCACTCTCCACGTGACTGGCTAGCCAGGTCACACTGGATGAATAGTTCATTCTGACTCAGTACCTCGTGTTTGACATATGTGAACTACAAGTGGCTCATACCTGTCCCAAACATACATAGACTATATTTGACATTCCTTGATACAACAAAATGTTTCTCCATAGGAAGAGAATTCATGTAGCATTCAGAAAGAAACTTTACAGTGTCCTGGAAGATTTATCAACTTAAACAGTGAGACCAACCAGATGTAGCAAATAGAATCATTCCCTGGAGGCTTTCAGAAGCAAGGGAAATGACTATCCTTGAGAAACGCCCTTGTCACTCTATAATACTTGTTTCAGTCTTACTTAAAAAGTATTTAGGTCATTTGCTACAATCGATAGAATTATCCATTAGTGTGAGGACAGTTGCATTCTAAGATGCAGGGAAATCTAAAATACCCTGTAGGAATATTAAGAAGCTCACACAGGTCTACTCCTGGAAATGTATTTACTGTGACAGTGTATAAATGTTTTAAAATAGTTAATTACCAAATATCAGTCCGCATTATGGACAACTTAACAAAGAAAGTCACCCCAGCTGGTTCCACAGTTTCTATGCTCTGACCTGGGGAGAATGGAAACGTTGGTGAGAGTGGAATCAGACCATTCTAGCTCCAAAGAAAGCCTTCCTGCTTCTGGTGACTGGCTGCCTTCCCAATTATTAATGAAGAAGGACTCCTTTTTTCCATTTCCTAATGATGTCCACCATTGAAGTACAAACTGACTACGGCTGAGTATTTAAGTGGAATATTTCAAGGACATTTATCATAAGTGGATACAGAGACCAGGCTGCTGTTTCAGCTTCAAGGTTTAAATGTCAAACACCTGGAAACATAATTACTCAACCTTAAAATCATTCTGACTTCATTGCTCTGGTTCAGGGAAAGTCAAACTAGTAAGTTACATTCAAGACACTATTAGGCTGGGGAAGGAGGGGTTGAGGGCTCGTAGAGGGCACGGAAGGAGGTGTCCACACTAAGTCTTTAACCCCAGAGCCCTCTTGCCCCGTTACACATAGTGAATGTGTAATGCCCCGTTAGTATATAACTCAGATGGGAAGAATGAAGGATTTCCTGTGTATTCAAGGAATCAGAGGTACAAGCAATTGAAATGCTCTTACTGACAGTAACATCATGTAAAACTTGGCCATGAAAAATTTTCTGGTAGGACAGAGATTTTAATATTAAGACAGCAGCTTCTGGTTGGGCATGGTGCCTTATGCCTATAACCCCAGCACTTTGGGAGGCCAAGGCAGGTAAATCACCTGAGGTCAGAAGTTCAAGACCAACCTGGCCAACCCGGCGAAACCCCAACTCTACTAAAAATACAAAAATTATTAGGTCCTGATGGTGCACACCTGTAATCCCAGTTACTCAGGAGGCTGAGGCAGGAGAATCGCTTGAGCCCCGGGAGGTGGAGGTTGCAGTGAGCCAAGATCACACCACTGCACTCCAGCCTGAACAACAGAGCGAGACTCCATCTCAAAAAAAAAGCTTCAGAACTCCCAAGAGCAGGACTCACATACTCCTTAATATACTCTTAACTGATCAAATTTCCTACCTTTTTTTCAATTTGAGAGCCCGGACTGTTTAATAATTGACCTGATTAGAAAATTAATCATGGTAGACACCTTAGTTCATTTTTGTAATCAACCTGTTAATCTGGTCCTCCCTGTTGCCAGCATCTTTACCTTCTACAATATGGGTGGTCTTTTTCTTCATTCCACCTCATGGAGAAAACAATTTGAAGGGCCACCGGAAGTTAAACTTGCTTCTTTTAAGCTTTTTCCAACAGTATAGATCTCATGGATCAGATCCTCCATGCAGATGATGCCATATTTATTAAGAGACAGAGCAATCAGTGTTATCTGTCAAACAGTTCCCTTCTTACTGTTTTTGCCATAGCTACACTTGTAGATTTCTTCATTTACTGACTTCAGATTTGGATACTCTCATGCAATATATGGCTCTGCAATCCTCAGCATGTTAATTGAAGCCTTGTTGAGCTTCACAAAGGTTCCATTGAAGATTTGACGAAGGTGAAGAAGCCGCAACACCTTTTGAACCTTTTCACACTATTGATACCTCTGATCCTGATGACAAATGCCAATTCAGCTTCTGCAGGTACATAGACATTGCCAGTTTTTCTTGCCATCCTCACCGTTCGAATTTCAGTTCGGTACATGTGCCTACATTCCTTGGGATAGCGCTTTGCTTTTTCATAGATAAGCTTCCTCCTTGCCTTTCAAAGCATCTTCTGGGCAAACTTCTTTCTCAGACACTTGATTTTCAGTTCTGCGAAATTCCTTCGCTTTTTCTTAAGGGTTTCTGGCACAGCAGGAAACTTCTTTTTCTTCTCTTAATACCCTTCATGGTTATAGCCAGTAAAGAGGACCCTGTATCTTTTTTTTTTTTTTTTGAAAGGGAGTTTCACTCTTGTTGCCCAGGCTGGAGTGCAATGGCACAATCTCGGCTCACTGCAAACTCTGCCCCCCAGGTTCAAGTGATTCTCCTGAGTAGCTGAGATTACAGGCATGCGCCACCATGCCCAGCTTATTTTTGGGGTCTTTTTTTTGGTAAAGATGGGGTTTCTCCATGCTGGTCAGGCTGATCTTGAACTCCCGACCTCAGGTGATCCGCCTGCCTCGGCCTCCCAAAGTACTGGGATTACAGGAGTGAGTCACTGTGCCCGGCCAACCCTAGTATCTTAATGCTCATGAAATGCAGGTTCTACTGGGCACGTGCAAGGGATTCCTGCTGTACTTGTGCGAAAATCCTGGCTAAAAAACAGCCTCTTGGCTGCCGCAGCAATTCACAGCAGCCAGAAATGATCCTCTCCCCCTAGATGGCTACGAACACTCACTACCTTGTCATGCCTTGGCACGTGACGTGGAACTGACAAGGGTAGCTAAAAAAAGAACGAGAAAAAAGTCCAAATCTGATGCTAGGTCACAAAGAAACGGTGAGCAAAAAGTCAAACTGAAAGCATTCCTAAGCCATGATTTTGCCTAAGACCATGAAAATGCTGAATGCTGGTATATTATTACATGTATTCGAAATACTTACATTTCCTATTACTTATACATGCCTGCATGCATGCACATACACACACACACACACACACACACAACAAACCAAACATATTTTCTTTTTTTTTTTTTGAGACAGAGTTTCGCTCTTGTTACCCAAGCTAGAGTGCAGTGGCATGATCTTGGCTCACCACAACCTCCGCCTCCTGGGTTCCAGCAATTCTCCTGCCTCAGCCTCCCGAGCAGCTGGGACTGCAGGTGCACGCCACCATGCCCAGCTAATTTTTGTATTTTTAGTAGAGACGGGGTTTCACCACGTTGACCAGCATGGTCTCGATCTCTTGACTTCGTGATCCACCCGCCTCGGCCTCCCAAAGTGCTGGGATTACAGGCGTGAGCCACCGCGTCCGGCCATATTTTCTTTTCTGGAACAGCCAGTGAAAGCCCAGCTTGTGATTATTCCAAGGTTAAAAGAAGAGAACTTTGCACGTTCATTTACTCTAACTGAACATTAAACACTGCAAAACAACTCAAAGTAATTTTTAGCCTAATACAATCTCCATATTTATTTTATGAATTACTGGATGCCACATTCCTAGTTAACAAGAATTACAAAGAAGAATATGAGGAGCCAGGAAATGCACATTGCAGCTGCCTTAGAAAGCAAGTCACTCCCATTTCTTAAGTTAAAGACTTGGAAAGTTAAGTTACAGTTGGAAGCTAATATCAGTTTGTCTACAAAGTAGACCTTAGGATAATCTCTCCACTTGTTAAAGTGTTGGCTTATACAACTTTTTCTCTTTTAGATCAGTCTTCCTCCTCCTGACCAATTGTTGAAGAACACAAACTGCATTTCCACCTATTTTCACCAAAAGTTCGTGTGATCACTTCAAGTAGATTAACGAGCATCCTGGGGCTAGATGTGACATCTGAGTAAGAAGTCATAAATATTAACCAAGCCTAACTTCAAAACTCATCAAGTGATTTCACATAAGAGAATGTTTAAGTGTCAGAAAATTAGCTATAATTTATTCTGGTTAAAGTCGGGGGTCAGTTAACCAGAGTAGGAAATTTCCGCAAAATATTTGTTTCACCTCCCCAAAGTAAAAACTCCTATACAAAGATTTGAAGAAAAATAAATATCCTTTAATGCCTACAGTTAGTCACTCAGAAACTACTGGCCCTAAACCTTTCTGCATGATCATTCATCCAAAAAGACAAAGTCCAGAGGCAGGACGCGGTGGCTCACACCTGTAATCCCAGCACTTTGTGAGGCTTAGGGGGGCGGATCACATGAGGCCAGGAGTTCAAGACCAGCCGGCCAAGATGGCAAAACCCTGTCTCTCCTAAAAAGACAAAAATTAGCCGGTAATGGTGGTGCATGTCTATAATCCCAGCTACTCGGGAAGCTAAGGCACAAGAATCACTTCAACTCTGGAGGCAGCGGTTGCAGTGAGCTGAGATTCTGCCACTGCACTCCAGGCTGGACGATAGAGTGAGCCTCTCATTAAAAAAAAAAAGAAGAAAGAAAGGGGGAAAAAAAAGGCAGAGTCTAAAGGTATTTCGCTAGGTGCCAGAAATACAAGGATAATTGGATGTGGCCTCTTACATCAAAAAGTCTGCTATCTGAGAAGAAAAATAAATAAATAGAACTAATTTTTGGACAATGTGTTAATGTGTTATAAACTGGTATGAACAAAATGTTACATAAGCACTGAAGAAAAACATTTAGAAGTTCAGAGAATCCCCTCGTCAAAGTGACTTCCAGTAGGAGCCCAGTGACTATCTACTGGACGAATGAATGAATGGATTTCGCAGGTGAGGAAGCAAGTCTCAGAGCGCAAAGCAATTTTCCCAGTCACACAGCTCAACGGTAACAGAGAAGGACAGGAATGTGTATCCTCTAATTTGTAGGCACTTTTCCCCCTCACCTCTCTGCAAAGCCATGCCCTGTGAAATCCTCCAGCCACAGAGGGAATGCTCGTTTATTCTCTCGTGCAGAGCCCCTGCCTCCAAGAAGCACAAAGATGCCTGACTTTGGATGAGTATTCAAATCCTTGCTCAAGAGCTTCCAACATCTGGAAAAGCAAAAGACAAAGAAAGACCCAGAGCCGAAGACAGAACCCAAAAACAAGAAATATTATCTTAAAGGACAATGTTCCTGATAAAGTTAGCTTTGAAATAAATGTGAAATGTAACTGATACAAAACAGAATTAGCAGCAGCTTTAAAATACGACACAGTTCCTGGCCTTGAGAAATTTAACTGTACAGACGAGAAATACACATGCAAGGTAAATGGCAATAGCAGGCAATGAAGGCTGAGTCCTGACCAAGTGATCAGACCCAGGGGAGACAGGGTTCAGATAAGAATTGTATTGCAGCTTTCAGTGATCAGGGAAGTATCTGCAAGGAAGGGAAACTAGGACAGAGCTTTGGGGAATGGATAGATTTAGATGACAGAAGGAAGAAGGCCAGAGGTTTTGTGGACTCAGAATGTGCAAAATCGGTATGAAAACAGCATGTCTAGCCAGAACATATTTATACACAGGAACCACTAGGATCAAACGACGGCAAATTCTGCACATTAAGTGAAGGAGTTTGGGCTTTGGATGTCAAGCCAGAGGTTCGCCGGATATTTTTAAGCCAGTGAATTACATGATACAAAATAGTTAATTGATGCGTATGTTTATGGTGTGCAGAATGAACAAGAAAAGCAATAGGGAAATCAGTTTCCTAACAGCAGAAAAACCACTGAGGAGGCTTGGAAGCTTGAGTAGCCTGGTGACAACGGGATGAAAAAGAACAAAGAGACAGCCTTTGGAAAAAAATACGAAATGACTTAGAAATTGGTTGAAGTCAGAGGTAACGTGGTAATCCAGAGATGTACAGGCTTCGCGGCTGATATTTTATTTTGTTTTTGAGAGAGTCCCAGTCTGCCGCTCAGGGAGTGCAGTAGAGCAGTCTCGGCTCACTGCAACCTCCGCCTCCTGGGTTCAAAAGATTCTTCTGCTTCAGCTTCCCCAGTAGCTGGGACTACAGGTGAGCTCCACCACACCCGGCTAATTTTTGTATTTTTGTAGAGATGGGGTTTCACCCTGTTGCCCAGGCTGGTCTTGAACTCCTGGGCTCAGATCATCCACCTGCCTCAGCCTCCCAAAGTGCTGGGATCACAGGTGTGAGACACTACGCCTGGCCTGTGGCTGACAGAATGGTGGTTTCATGAACAGAAAGCAGAAATTGGAGGCAGAAAATCCATTTTGTTTTAGAGAAATCTGTAGATGTTTGAGAAAGAGGAAAGCATCTAGATGAGAAGAGCCAACAAGGAGCTGGAAATATGAGACGGACATGGCCGCCAAGTGAAGATGCCAGACCACCTCTGTGCCCAAAAAGGGAACCACCAAGAGCTCCAGAATGGGAGGACAGTTCCCCTAAGAGGAAGGGGTGGGGGACAAGGATGGAAACTGAGAAGAGCTTTAAGGAGATGAGAGGAGACCCAGGAAAAACATGGAGCCACAGAAACCCAGGAGCAGACAATTTGCAGGAGGAAAAGTACCTGCCCATGAGTGGTGCCCCAAAGACATCAAGGGCAAGACCCCACATCACCCACCTCAAGAATAAGGCCAGCCTTGCCCTGCTCTGCTCCTCCCAGGAAGCCAGATTAGTGTGTGGGAATCTGGTACCCAACAGCAACCTGAACTGATTTCAGTTCTGTTCATATAATCATGTATTGTGCACACACACGAGATGCAGTTCTGATAAAGGGTCCTCTCTTTTTCTGAGACAAGGTCTCACTCTGTCACCCAGGCTGGAGTGCAGTGTCATAAGGACAGCTCACTGAAGCATTGACCCCCCAGGCTCAAGTGATCCTCCCACCTCAGCCTCCCAAGTAGCTAGAAACACAGGCACACACCAGCATACCAAGCTAAGTATTTTTATTTTTTGTAGAGATGGGTTCTTGTTATATTGCCTAGGTTGGTCTCAAACTCGTGAGCTCAAGCGATCCTCCCACCTCAGCGTCCCAAAGTGCTGGGATTACAGGCGTCTGAGGCACTGCAACAGATCCACGGAGTCCTTTTACAGCATATCATAGTATTCTCAGCTTCTTCAACCATCCTAAGAAGTACTAGAATATTCATGGTCATTAAAATTATTTTCCTATATCGTAAGCTTTAGAAGTTTAGAAAATAGGTTTCAAAGTCAGGGACAAAGAAGCCTACTATGTGTATAAATTTTACATGCTGCTTAAAACCGCCTGAAGAACTGTAAAAGGGATACCACTGTTTCATCTGAGCAGCGTAATTGCAAGCCTGCAAACACAGCAGGCTTCCAAGTCCAGACCCACCTCATAAGACCAAGACAACAGAAATAAAGTCAACATGCATCAGCAGAACTTCAGAAATGTTTCCCTGTCACTTCTAGTTCAATATTTTTATATATTCCTTTTCCAAAGAAGGTAAAGAAAAAAAAAAGTTCCCAGAGTTTAAAATGTCAGCATTTGATTGATTAGAGTAGCTTCCCCGGCTTAACCAGTAAGTTGATTTGAACGGTTCAGCCGTTAATACAGTAAAACACATGTTAAAGATTACAAATTGTTTAACAAGTTTTGACAAACAAGTCCCCTGGTGGTCTTGAAATTTCTGAGAAGCAGATGGAAGAGGCACAATTTTATAGATTCCCCTTCCTATCTGCACAAAGCCACGGAGTTCTGAAGTAGGTATTAGTGCATATGAGGAACATTGTCAGACAATAAAGAGACACAATTGCTTGTGTTAGCACAACAATTAATTTTGTTTGCAGAGTACCAGTCAGTCCATTTGTTACCAGGAATGTGCTAATTATTCTTGCTAATTACATGCAAAACATTCATTATCACCTATAAGTGGAGCTGGACCCCTCAGGTTTCAGTGACAAATTAATTACTGTGTTTTCCTTCTGAATGTATTTCCAGTCCATTCCTGCTATTATCTGAAAAATAAATTGTTTAGCAGCCTGCTCATCCTTCAGAGCCACTCATTAAAATGAAAAGTAGGCCTGCAGAGCTAGATCCGTTTTTCTTCCCTGTTCTATTAGGGCAGCGGTGCCTGGAAGCCTCCAAGCCCGATCAGGGGCTTGCAAACCCTAAAGCCCTGTGAAACTCGTGCAGCTGAGTTTCATTAGGGACCGGGTACCTATCTGCAGCAGCAGCCACTCACTGGATCTGGGGGAAGAAGCAAACTGTGTCACTGCCCAAGGAGGGAAGAACCGACACCCGATACATGCTCCTACACCCCTCAGCCTTGCCTTGCTAAGGTTTGGGTGACATTTTGTCATCTGGTTCAAATTTGGGGTATTTGAGTTTTATCCCTCAAATACCCCAAATTTGGAACCTACTAAAAAAAAAATATATATATATATCTGAATTGCCAACATACTCCTATGGCCTTTCCAGCTTGGGAAGGAACCCAGCAGTGCAGCTGCATCTCTGTTTATTCTAAATGTAGGTTGCGATCTGGACATAGGTCATTTTGCCTTGACCCCAGCTTGCCTGGGGTTATTCTCTACTGTCTTCAGAAATCAGTCTTCCTCTTCCTCTTCCACTCTCTTCTCACCTTACCTTTGCTTTCCATTGTGGCAGCAACTAAAAGCCTCATGAAAAGAAAAGGTGGAGCAGCAGGGCTTTAGGCCCATTCTAACAGGCGTCCTGAGTCAATCATTCAGAGTTGGTCTGTACTCACTCCTCTTCACACCGTTTAGTCTCACTTCCTGGAAGTTCTAAATAGAAAGCATTTCAGGTGAAAAGTTTGCACCTGGAAGAAAGATGGGAGAAGGTGGCAGTGGAACCACGATTTCCAGGACCCCAGAAGCCCATCTAGCTGGGTGCATGGCTCCCTGGAAAGCCAGTGTCTCCCTTAACCCATCGTGGATCCAGATTGAATGAGCGCCTGCACCTTGCACAGAAGGACCCAGCTCCATTTCCATCCATCAGGCTCATTAACCTTCCACACGTCCAGCTGCAGTGGCTCATCTTGCAAAGAACAGGTTCACATGGTCCCGTGTGTCTGTATCCCTTGTTCTTTCCAAGGATTTTACCTGGTTGGTTCCTTCCTGTTTGCTTTGGCTCTTGTCAGGGTGCACGTGCCTTTTGTCTGTCAACATTTGGTGAATTTCTATAGTAGCTACATAATACAAACGCAAACAGTAGTTCTTGATCGTAAATGAAATAGGAAAGACGTTTCCAGTGTCGTATAATTTACCCTTCTCACCATTTTCGATTCAAAAGAGTATTTGGAAACAGGAAACACAGGAAGTGAAATAACCACCCAGTTAAGGTGCCCATAAATTTCATGCTGGATGAATAACCCATTGTAGTTGATTTCTACCAGAATTGGGGTTTACGGGCTTATGGCTTTTGTGTTTTATGTATGAAGGAAGATTGAATTTTTGGTTTGGGTATCACATGTATTTCTTTCCTTAATTTCCTGAAGTTTGTCATCTTCACTTGGCTGAAATGTGCAAGTTTAAACAGCTGAAATAAAACTTGTGTGTCCTGAAATCACAGAACCAGAAAGCTGCCGTGACAGTCAAATCATGGGTGTAAATTCTGCCTGATTTCTACTATGATGAAAGAGAGAAAGCTGATGCAACCAGGACTCAGGGCTGAACTTCACCTCCGTGGCAGACCACATCTGTCTCAGCCCCCTTTCTTCACAACCCTGCCCCTCGGTCATGTCCTGTGTCCTGTCAGCCACCACCACATCCACACCTTGTTCCTGCCTCCCCCAGCTTCACCCCTCCCATCCCTTATTTTTAGCCCGTTGAACAGTGTTTAACTGTCTACTATGCACCAGGCACTGTTAAACATTTTATATGTGTTACAAATATCCTCTGCCTAATTTCCTATTATTTCACCGTTTCGCTAATATTATCAAATAATTCAGTCTACAGTGTTCCTGTGTTATTTCGGCCAGTCTCCTGCCACTTGTAGGTCATCAGGGGATGTGTAGAGATCATTTTATTAACCCAAAGGAATGGGTTTCTAACGGTGGGAATGGCTGAGAGCATGGCAGCCTGGTGATGGAATTATTTTGGAAGCAGCAAGAGCCCCTGGACAATCCATACCAAATCACACGAAGCATGTGACCACTTGTTTAAAGCGTAAGTCCCACTCATGCTTTCTATTCTTTGATTTGCTCAGGGATAAAGACCTGCCTCAGGAACACTGTGAAGGAACTCTCCACTCGCTGAGGTCCTTCAACCAAATGCCTGATGAAGCTTCAGTTTCTAAAGATTGTGGTTTGGTTTTTTGTTTGTTTGTTTGAGATGGATCTTGCTTTGTTGCCCAGGCTGGAATGCCATGGTACGATCTCTGCTCACTGCAACCTCCACCTCCCAGGTTCAAGCAATTCTGCTGCCTCAGCCTCTCGAGTAGCTGGGACTACAGGCGTGTATCCACACACCCGGCTAATTTTTGTATTTTTGTAGAGAGGAGGTTTCACCATGCTGCCCCGGCTGGTCTTGAACTCCTAACCTCAGGTGATCCATCCGTCTCAGCCCCCCAAAGTGCTGGAATTACAGGCTTGAGCCACTGTGCCCGGCCAGTATGGTAGTTCTTTTAAAATAGAAAGTAACCCCTGCATTTTCCTGAGGATTATTGTCCGACATGGAACCTGGAATGTCAGGATGGAGAACGTCCGAGATCCTGGACCAGCCCTTTGGCAGGGGCGGTGCAGAGCATGTACCTGTGAGCTTGGACCAGGCTCTACCACTTACTAATTCCGTGACAAGTCTTGGCTTCTACATAGAGTAAGTATGAGAATGTCACAGGGTGGTGAGGGTTAAAGGAGAAAAATTACCTGACTTTTAACCACCCTCTTGGCCAAATAACTCCAGATATAATTAAATAGCATCCTCATGTTATATGGGCAATGCATATTGTTGCCTCACCTTGGAATTAAAGTAATCTGAGCAATCTAAACACAATCTTTTTCTTATTTAGCTTACCCTTTCAAAACAAAAAAATTCCTTGCACAAGTAATCAAATAAAAGACAGTTTGCCAGAGTGGTGGCTCACAACTGCAATCCTGGTGCTTTTGGAGGCATGGGCAGAAGGATCTCTTGAGTCCAGGGAATTTAGACCAGCCTGAGTCACAGTGAGACCTTGTGCTCACCAAGAAAAAAATTAGCCAGGCGTGATGGTGTGCCTCTGTAGTCTTAGCTATTTGGAAGCCTGAGGCAGGAGGATTGCCCCACCCTGGGAGGCTGAGGCTGCAGTGAGCCAAAATCGTGCCACTGAACTCCAGCCTGAGTGACAAAGAGAGACCCGGTCTCAAAATAAATAAATAAATATAAAAATAAAAATTGCGAGAGTTTACATAAAATTACATTTTCAACTTATTTTTTTTTATCAGAAGCTCTAACCATATCAGGCTACATTCCCATATGGCAGTAACTGCCTGGAGGGAGTGCAGGCGGCTGTCTTTAGCAGAGGCCTCTTCTCTGGAGGGCTCCATCCCCAACCCCCTCATCGACCCCAGCCCCCGCAACCACTTTCTGTGATTTTCTCTTGGGCTCACCCAACTCCTACGTTATCTGCCTAGCCTATGTTGGCATGAGAGGGTCTGACCCTGTGCCGTGAATAAGTCATAAATGTATTGATCATTTACTGGTTATTCTATAGTATCTGAAGGTCACGTTGATCCTGGAGAAAATCTTGGCAGGAAAGGAAAGAAGGAAACACTTTTTGCCCAGTGCAATCTAATGAGAAGAAAGAGTCTCTAAAATGTGACGGGTGAAGTCTTGGGGGAAGGGGTCAGGTCACAAAAGACAAAGAAACCAAAAGACCGAATTGGACCTTAAGGGCTGAGCAGGATAAGGAATTCCAGCCAGTGGGGGGTATGGATGGGCCTCCTAAGTGGCTGACACATATGTGAGTAAGTTTTCCTGTTGGGAGTACGAGGCTGAAGTGAAGCGGGACCATTCCTGATGAGAAAAGTGACAGGTATATGGTTTCTTAATTTTTGTGTTTTTCAAGACAGGGTCTCGTTCTATCACCCAAGCTGGAGTGCAATCTCACCATCATGGCTCACTGCGACCTCAACCTCCCTGACTCAAGCGATCCTTCCACCTCAGCTTCCTGAGTAGCTGAAGCCACAGGCACGCCCCACCTCTCCCAGCCTTGTTTTGTTTTGTTTTTTGGAAGAGACAGGATCTCACTATGTTGCCCACGCTGCTCTTGAACTCCTGGCCTCAGGCAATCCTCCCTCCTCAGCCTCCCAAAGCACTGGAATTGTAGGCATGAGCCACCATACCCAGCCACCTTGTTTATGGTTTCTGAGATGTATTCCAGAGCAGATGACTTTGTAAAGCAATGTGCAACCAGAAAAACCCATTGTATCACTTTACAATGGGTTGGAAGTCCATTTGCTGCTGAGATTTATGATACACTACATGAAACCCTAGACGAGTAGCGACCGGTCAGAGATGCAAGCAGGCAGACAGCGTGCTGCCTGAAAGACCAAGATAATTACAACAATCTCCTGAAACATGAAGGAGCGGTATTCGCTAGGAAACAAGGGAGCTATTTAGCAATCAGGCAAATCAAGACAAGGAGAATAAAAACGATTACAGAGAAAACCCTTTCACAGCTGATTTGATGCTTGTAGTAACCTCTAATGACTCCATAGCCCACATCAGCAGCAGCAAACTGGAACTGTGGTTTACCGTGGATAGTGTGTGACATAAATCCTATGTTTAAATAATAGTTGGAACGGTTTCACGGTTGGCTCAAAAGAATTGCAAAACAGCGCAGTTGAAAGAAACCTTGGCGGGGCGTGGTGGCTCACGCCTGTAATCCCTGCACTTTGGGAGGCCAAGTCGGGCAGATCATGAGGTCAGGAGATGGAGACCATCCTGGCCAACGCGGTGAAACCCCATCTCTACTAAAAATACAAAAAAATTAGCCGGGTGTGGTGGCACATGCCTGTAGTCCCACCTACTTGGGAGGCTGAGTCAGGAGAATCGCTTGAACCTGGGAGGCAGCAATTGCAGTAAGCCAAGATGGTACCACTGCATTCCAGCCTGAGTGACAGAGCAAGACTCTGTCTCAAAAAAAAAAAAAAAAAAAAAGGAAACTTGAAGATCACTGACTAAAAGTCCTCATTTTTTTATAGATAAGGAAACTGAGGTACAACAGTTAACTCCTTTTCCTCTCCAAAGCTAGTTAGCACAGAATAAAACCACCTTCCCTATCTCCACCAGCCTCCCAATTTCTAAAACAATGCATGGCATGTCATTGAAGGAAATCAGAAACTTCATGTTTTGAATTAAAAAATAACACTTCTTGGCTAGGTGCAGTGGCTCACGCCTGCAATCCCAGCACTTTGGGAGGCCGGGGCGGGTGGATCACCAGAGGTCAGGAGTTCGAGACCATCCTGGCTAACGTGGTGAAACCCTGTCTCTACTAAAAATACAAAAATTAGCCTGGTATGGTGGTGCATGCCTGTAATCTCAGCAATCAGAAGGCTGAGGCAGGAGGATCGCTTGAACCCAGGAAGTGGAGGTTGCAGTGAGCCAAGATCACACCGTTACACTCCAGCCTGGGCAACAGAATGAGACTCCATCTCAAAAAAATAAATAACAAATAAAATAACATTTCTTTACAGAAGAAAATCTAAATAAGCAAAAGAAGAGGTGGAACAGGTTTACTGCTCCTAATTAATTGATAAGAAGGGTATATCGTTTGTCACTCTCATAGTCCACTATGCTATTCTTATCTCCAAGTAAAAAATGTTCAGATATTTAACAAATGAAGGTAATTATTCAAAAACAGCTGAAGCGCTGACATAATGCCTAAGAGAATTCATTTTGTGAACACTTCTTTGTTTCCAACGTGAATCCCAAGAAGATAAGACCGCAGACAGGTTTGGAGAAAGAAAAAAACCCTACCTTTGTTTTCAGACCTGCACTTGACTCAGGAAATAAGTTAATAATTAAGCCGGTTTCACTTTTGAAAAGCAAATGTAATCATTCCTTCTTCATTCCAAATGTATGCTTTACTTAGGAGTAGCGATGTCATGCTATTTGAAGAACTGTTTGCTCAAGCTCAGAATCACCCCAGGGCAATGTATTATTGATAAATCCGTTTTCTTGAATACTCATCGTTTCACATTTGCGACATTTCACAGGATTCTATCTGCAAACGTCACATGGGTTTTCTAGGCAAGGGCAGTACAATCCATGTTGCCCAGAAGAAGGGACCTTATTCCTTGGGGTTAACTTTTGTATTCAAAGTTCCAAAGTAATGTGACAAGATTTTGTCACAGAAAACACACAATTGAGGTTACTTGTAGCTATCAGGCCTGCAACATTTTAAAACTCATATGCTTATCTGCATACATTTACATGTATTTAAAGCACCTCCATTCAAAAGCATGAAGGTCCGCTTTCTAGAGGTAGATGCGGAGAGTGTGACTGAGAACGCAAAAGCTTATTCCAACGTTGGTAGTCTCCACATTCCTTTATTTTCCGATGACGGGGGGTCAGCTCAGGACTTTCATGTTTCATATGCTCCAGTAAAGCAGCATTGTTCTGTTCTTCTTCTTTTATTGTGGAGGGTCGCTTGGTTGGTTTTTGGCTTGTTTTTGCTTTTCTGTTGCGTGTGTATTTGGGGTTTATTTGCACAACGAGGGTAAGAAGTTGAGGCCAGCTAAGACGAGGAGAGAAAGGCTTGGGGTATCCTTGCCGAACACTCAGGAATCTCTCAAGTGTTTGAATAAACACATACCATGGCAATTTAAAAAAAAAAAAAAAAAAGCCGGTTTAGCAAAAAGACAAACATAGTCTTCTGAGCCTGTCCAACGGTCAGGCATGTTCGAGTACATTCCTGGAGCCCGAGACGGCCCTCACACTTCCTTTCGGCCTAATGGGTCCTGAGCCCCGTCTTTTGTCTGCTGATTAACTGCTCTGTTCATTGACCAAACCACTAATTGCACGTTCCTTATAGTTATCCTACATTACTGTAAGAATTAATGAGACACAATTACAGCCCCCAGAAATCTCAGGCCTGGCCAACTGCTTAGTACGCCAAGTGAATTAGAACTCTTGAAGAGAAAAGAGGGGGAAAAGCTAGGCAGTTGTTCACAGGAAGCAGAATGGCCTTTTTTGTTGTTGTTTAAAAATTTTTGTATTTATTTGAAGTTGTTTCATAATTGGGCCTGGGGGGGAAGGTAAGGGGAAAGAGAGAGAATGAACAAGGGACTTGGGAATGCAGCTTTCATGGAGAAATCATGGTGGATGCAAAGAAACACGAATAATACAGGGGTACTCAAAATTTAGAAGACAGGATGAACACAAAATCAATGCTATGAATAGGACATAAAGCCAATAACCAATCGGCAGTTCGAATACAGCGTGTATTACCCATAAAACACACTAGGAGTCTTTTAGTCTCATCCTCACACACAGACGCTGTTTTGCCCACCTGAAGCAAAATGCCTGCTTCTGATTGTAAGGATTATTCCCGAGTTTAGAATGAGGAAACTGAAACCAGCATAAGAAAATTAAATGCCAATTTATTCAACTCCCGGACGAGGTTCTGTATTCCCAGGGAAAGGGGCCAGGGAAGTCGCGCCTGATTTCCTGAGGCATGGGGTTTTATAGTGAGTGAGGTGTCTTGATTGGCTATGAGGGAGCAGGACGTGGAAGGGCAAGCTGCTATTGGTAGGTAGGCAGGACTTCCAGTGAGCGGCGCCCAGGGGGAGTGGGACCTGGATGGGGCAAAATGCTATTGGGCAGGTTTTGGCGGGGCTTCTTTTAAATTTTGGTGGAGTTTTCCAATAGCGGGCTAGGTGGCGAGTGCAGAGCTTGATGTCCAGCGCTGCGTGGTGACATGGTTTTCAGGCAAGGAGAGGGATGGGCGTGTCCGAGCTCCCAGCGAGGCAACCGGCCTTACACTGATATTCCTCAACTCATGGGATCTGATGTTCTGATGAGAACCTGTGTCTCATTTGCCCAGATTTGTGTTAGAACTACAGAAGACTGAAGAGGGATGCTCCCTCTTTGTATAGCAAGGGAAGAAGGAGTAATTTTCCCTCTGCCAAATCATTTCAAATGGAAAAAGAAAAAACTGATTTTGAGTGTGGAAATAATTCAGGGCACCTTAAAGTGCAATTCTTCTAAAACTTTTTGTTGGATTCGCTGGTCTTGGTTTCCTTCGTAGATGGCAACTCGTTCTTGTGTCATTTCTGTTAACATTACTGTATCAACAGGCTGATCAAAAAGTGCTACTTGAACCCATTTTTCCCCAAATATAAAGGTATATTTTAAAATATTTACATACACATTTATGCAAGGATAGAGGGCAGATAGCGAGGCAGTCGACAGGGTTGCCAGGAAGAGAGAGAAAGAGATGACAAGTGAGTGATGGCCAGGTGGAAAGATACAGAAACAGGAAGAGAGAAGAAAAGCGGGCAGGCAGGCAGATGATAGAGGGCAAGAGAGATTGGAAGAGAGGCCGGGAGAGATGGGGGAGAAGAGAGGGTAACTGGCTAGACAGGAAGACAAATAGAAACTAGGATCAGGTTCCCAGGCCAACAGACTGAATCTTTAAACCTCAACTGTACTTTGGATATTAATTTGGCACTGAGGGTGCTGTGAAAAGAATGTCATCTCTTCAGGTTCAAGTCAGAAGACATCATATAAATGCAACATTTCCAGGGGTGTGAGAGGGTAATCAGGACCATGAAAAGCCTATGAGGCCCTTATTAAGGCGGATATCCCCACGAAGGGGATAGGACATTTGTAGAGGCTTAAGCAACTCCTCAGAGCCACAGAAAAGTGTGTGTGTGTATATATATATATATATATATACACATACACACACATGCACACACATTCAGTTTCTTTACATTTTTCAGAAGGCAGAAGAGAAAGTCTTTGTGTTTCAGTCAGAAAGGTTGCTATAAAGACATAGAATCAACCCAGGTGCCCATAAACAGTGTATTGGATAAAGAAAATGTGGTACATATACACCACGGAATACTATGCAGCCAGAAAAAAGAATGAGATTGTGTCCTTCTCAGCAACATGAATGCCACTGGAAGCCATTATCCTAAGTGAATCAATGCAGGAACAGAAAACCAAATACCACAAGTTCTCACTTATAAGTGGGAGCTAGACACTGGGTACGCGTGGTCATGAAAATGGGAACAACGGACAGTGGGGAATACAAGAGTGAGGAGGGAGGGAGTGGGGTAAGGGTTGAAAAAAAAACTACCTGTTGGGTACAATGCTCACTGCCTGGGTGAAGGATTCATTCCTACACCAAACCTCAGCATCCACGTGTACCCTCTGATTCTAATATAGAAGATGAAAAAAAAAAAAGGACGAGAAAAAAGTACTTATTATAAAGTCTATGTGCTTCATGAGATTTCTGAAGAAAAGAGAAAGAGTGTACAGAAAGGAAGACGCCATTCTCACAACACAGCAGCTATTCCGCCTGCAGCTGTTACATTCTTTATGAAAAAGAAGTTTGCTAAAACCTCTTTCCTCATCTTTATCACAATATATAATTTTTAGCGTTATTGCATTTATGCAAAATGATAGTGTCATTTTAGGGACAAATGTACATTGCCTTTGTGCTCATTTACGAATACAACCTACGTGATCAGAACTATGTATATTGCTATAGAAAGTGAAAGGATAGTGAAAATGATCAATTCCCTGGTGCTCCTCAAACCAACAATTGCCAGGTTCACGGAGGAATGGCCTCTCCACACAGCTCGTCCCTTCCATCCAGGCTGTGTCAGCTGCCATATCTCCTTCCTCCCTGGTGGAATCCTCTCGCCCTCTCCTGCCTCTCAAATCTTATGCATGATGCAAGGCCAGTGCCTTTACAACCCCCTCCTCCCATCTAAGGAAATGTTTCTGTCTTCTGACATCCTAAGGCCTATATTGCTTGTACCGACTTATACCAAACATTTGTCACTTAATCATATGTAGTCTCAACTTTTCTGTGCATAAATACCTGGGCCTCCGTCTAGACTGCAAATTTCGCAAGGGAAGACGAGGTCACTTCTTTCCCTCCCTCCACTAACGCCTCCAAGTCAGGGCTCTTAGCAGGGCCTTATGTACCTAGTGGGAGCTTAATAAATATCCTAGGATTAAGTGGATCCACAAACAAATAAATTAATACAGAGAAAGGTTTTCTGAGTACTAATGTGGGGAAGCAGTGGAAGTGATTCGTCATGCCAAGTGGTTTGTGAAGAGACATGGAGAGGTTGAACATAGGAGACAGGACCCGATGTCTTCCTTGGGTCTCCCTCATTGTCCTTCAGTGGGATGGGAGAGTCTTTTGAAAGACTGTAAGGGGAGAGAGGGCTCTTCCCGGAGCTCTAGAAGAACAAGGACCATTACAAGGAAGAAATCACCCAATGAATGGATTTGCTGGACAAACAGGAGGGATGAGAGGTGAGATGTAAGAACTCAGGTAGAGATTTACAGCAAAGAATTTGGGTGTTGATACGGAAGTGCAGAAAGTGGCCAGGGCAAACATCTAAGGAGAATGTTCATCTTAGTATCTAAGTGAGGAACAGACCAGGAGACAATGAAGAGAAGACAGGGAAGGAAAGTAGAACAGAAGCAGGTAGGTTCACTCCTCCTGAAGCGCACACCGCCTGGAGGAAGACGGAACTGTGATTAGAGAGAAGCAGACGTGGTTGCTGGTGAACCTGAAACCGGGCACAGAAGGGGAGATAGAACAAGCTCACTTACTTCTCTGGGGCAGGGAAAGCCAGACCCCCACATGCACCGGGACTTTTACCAGATTCAATTAGTTTTCAAACAACTACAGATATTGTCAATGCCAGAACTAAACTAAAGAGCTAAAGCATAGGCTAGCTAAGAGGACAGCCCGCCTCCACGTCCTCTCAAAACCCTAACATGTAAATGATTATTCAATCTGGCCAGGAAGTAGTCATCTCAAATTGAGATTTAAAGAGTTTCAAGAAAGAGAGGGAAAGACAAACTCCATATAGTTGTCCCTACATAGGGGAAAACTCCATGTCATATCCATGGGGGAATAGTTCCAGGACTCCCATAGACACCAAAACCCACAGGTACCGAAGTCCCTGAAATAAAATGGCCTTGTATTTGCATATAACCTAGGCACATCCTCTAGTATAAATCATCTATAGGTTATTTACAATGCTTAACATAACGTAAGTGCTACGTAAGTAGTTGTTACGCTCTACTGCTCAGGGAATCATGACAACAGAAAAGGCTGTAAATGTTCAGTACAGATGCAAATTTTTTCTGACTATTTTCTAGCCTCAATGGGTTCCATCCAGGGACACAGAAGCCGTGAATGCGGAGGGCCACCTGTACACTCCTTCCTGCCAAACAGATTGGAGAGTGCAGCAATTACAGAGAGAGGAAACAATTATTTTTGTTTTGTTTTGTTTGTTTTCTTATTGTTGTTTTTGTGTTGAGACAGAGTTTCGCTCTTGCTGCCCAGGCTGGAGTACAATGGCGCGATCTCCGCAACCTCCACCCTGTGGGTTCAAATAGCATTGCAGACACACCCACCTGAACCAGTCAGGTACCCGCTCAGACTCTCCTGGTTTTAACCAGTTAATTTCCACATCAGTCATTGGCCAGTTCCATCATATTTCATATTCAAAGTGTTCTGGAAAAGACATAGCCATGCCCAAAGAAGATGGAAATAATTTCAGAATTTTTAAATTAACATTAATTACTTTTAAAGTAACACGATTCTTTGTAGGTAACATGCTCATCAGATTTTAAAGTATTTCAGTGGCACACATGTTGTTTTTTTTTTTTTAATTTTTAGAAGTCTATAGTGAACCCATTTTATTTTTGAAATAAATTTCAAAAGTCATGTAAATATCAATGCATGGACATGTCATAGTCAACAAAGCTCTTTCAGCTGCAAATATATAAAATGAGGATGCTTATGTCATATATAAGCACATCTATACTTAGTTTCATGCCCTACAATGGAATCAAATGCCAGTTTTAAGGGCTGTTGTCACAGGGTTTTGAAAGAATCACTCGGTTTTTTCCCTACTTCAGCATGATATGTATTTTCATGCAGGGTTATATTTTGTACATTTGTTCTTATGTACAGCTACGTTCACAATGTGAGTTGGCTGCTTTTTAAAATAAACTCTGCAAGAATAAAATCATAGGGGAGTCTTCCCGCTTCCGGTCTGGCAATGGAAGGAGCTGAGAAGCCTCCACTCTGCCCTAACAACAAGAAATAAAGCTGAGCAAACTGAAAATTAACCTTTCTGAGGTTCTCGGAAAAGGGAAGTCATAGGGCTAAATACAGGCCCCAGAACTGGAGGGTCAGAAAAGCAGATGAAGAGAATTCCAACTCACCTGAGGAGAAACCCATGAGCACAAAACTCCATGGGAACAAGCATGAGGGTAGGAAAACCCAACTGTAATTGATGAATTTCTGGAGACTCAATTTGGACAAGTCTAAGAGATAAAAACTCCAAGAGGCTGTGTGCAGTGTTTCACGCCTGTAATCCCAGCACTTTGGGAGGCCAAGGTGGGTAGATCACTTGAGGCCAGGAGTTCAAGACGAGCCTAGCAACATAATAAGACCTTGTCTCAACTAAAATTTGTTTTAAGTAATTAGCTGGTCATGATACTGTGCACCTGTAGTCTCAGCTACTCAGGAGGCTGAGGCAGGAGGATTGCTTGACCACAAGAGATTGAGGTCGCAGTAAGCTATGATTGCACCACTGCAGTCCAGTCTTAAGACCTTTTCTCTTTAAAATACACACACAAACCAAAAAAAAAAAAAAACCTCTAGGGGGACCCAATTGTATGGAGAATCTCCTATGAGTTTTACCTTCAGAACCTCTATCACATCCTCACAGTAAATGCCAGGGAAAAAAAAAAAAAAAAAAAAAAAAAACTCAGTTTCCAGCAAGGAGAGGTGGAAAAGGAATAATTTCAAAATATGCCAGAGCTTTCTGTTCTTCTTGAAAAGGCCTGCCCTTCTCTCAGGAGAACCTATTTTACCAGCGCCTAACTTGCTAGGGTATTATCAGAGCCTAACTTACCTGGGGAAAAAGAAACACCCAACTCCAGCCCCCTCTTGCCATCTGTCCCTGCTAAGGGAGCTGTTGAAAAGCACTGATGAAGGTTACACTCTAGTGGTACAGGTTGACCAAAAACTGAAACCTCTAGAACTATAGAACACTTCCCCTTTCCCCACACCTTACCATCATATTACTGTTTAGCACAGTTCCTTTTAGCCAGTGAATAATGTCTTCTTTTCAACAAAAAATTTCAGGGTGTACAAAAAGACAAGAGACATAGTTTGAAGAGACTTTAAAAACCATCACTACCCGAGTCAGATAGTGACAATGGGATTATCAGAGCAGGACATTTTTTAAACTATAATTAATATGATAAAGGCTTTCAAAAGCAGACAACATGTAAGAGAAGATGGGTAATGGGAGCAGAGAAATAAAAAGTCTAAGAACCAAAAAGAAGTGCTAGAGATCAAAAACACTACAGCAGAAAAGAAGAATGCCTTTGATGGGCTGTAGATTGGATGCAGGTGAGAAAAGAATCCCTTAGCATGAGGATATATACTAGAAACATCCAAAACAGAAAAGTACAGAGAAAAAAGAATGACGTAAAATCCCAGGATGCAGTATCCAAAAACTGAAGGATAACTACAAAAGGTATAACATATACACACAAGGGAGTCCCAGAAGGAGAAGAAACAGAGGAAGAACTAGAAACAATATTTACAGCAACGATGACTTAGAATTCCCCCAAAATAATGTCAAACACCAAACCACAGAGCCAGGAAACTCCAAGAACACTAAGCAGGATAAATGAAGAGAAAAAGAGCTACAGCTGGGCATATTAAATCCAAAATTCTAAAAATTAAGCTGTTCTCTTTTTAATGAAACTGCTAATTTAGAAAAAAAAATGGCTGGTTGTGTTTAGAAACTTCTTGAATAGCAACTTTCTTCTCACAATTTTTTCTACACAGAGTTTTCAAGAAGAGGTTAAAACCTCAACGTAGAAATCATGACTTCTGTGCATTACGCCAACTAAGAGACTGTTAAAGACAAGCTTTCCCTCATTTCTACTGAGGAGTAACTGGCTAAGTGTGAGACAGAAATACGAGTTTGAAATGAATCTTTACTTATTCTATTTTATGGGGAGGAGTTCAAGCCTCTCTCCATGGCTCCTGCACTCCAGAAAACGTCTGTTTACCTTTCTGTGGATTGAAAAAGAAAGCATTGACATGAAAGGGACTATCGTTGTAAATTTTTATATATGTAAATGATTACATTTCAACATAGTCTATGCTCACACTATAAATATTTTCTGAGCAGTATCTCTTTGTATGTAAAAAATGAAGATGATATTTAACAGAACTGAATAACCACCAGGAAAAACAAAAGAAAGAAAATGTTGTTTTGTATTGTTATTATTTGCCAGGCATACGCCCACTGTCCCCACATTATTTAATGCCCTTTACAAATTGGTATGATTTGTAATCCCATTTTATACTAATTGACACCGAGAGAAAGTACTGAATAAACCCTAAATCACACAACTAGGCAGACTGGAGTTGATTTCAAACCCTGGTTTTCTTAGTCAAAATCTGGTAATTAGTCTAGTCTATCAATTACTCATCTATTTCCAATTGGAATATAAAATCTTTCCACCTGAAATGCCCACATCATCGTTTTACATCTCAACTTCCATTTCACGAGCAATGGGAGCTCTGCAATCACTAGTAGAGTAACCAACTCCAGCACAATCTTTCCGTGAAAGAAGATTGAGAGACTATTAAAATAGTGTATATTGTGAGCTCAACGACAGTGTCTCATATGTCCAGGCTTAGCACAATACTTGAAATATGTTGATAAACTTTTTTTTTCAGAAGCAGGATCTTGCTATGTTGCTCAAGCTGTAGCGCCATGCTGTGATTATAGTTCACTGAAGCCTCAAACTCCTGGCCTCAAGTGATCCTCCTGCCTCAGCCTCCCTGAGAGCTGGGAGGCTAGAGCCACTGCACTCAGCTGATAAACTTTAAATTAAAAGGATCTCTGTCAGATATTTTCTCCAAGCAAATCCTAGCCTGTGCACCTCCCCTCCGTACCTCTGAGCCTGTCTCTTTTGAGAGCACAGCAGTGACAGGAACAAGTAGCTGGGATCTTCATGGTCCATGGGGGGAATTCTCCAAAAGTCCCTAGCAGAGGTTCCCCACGCTGTTACTGAAAGGCTAAGAGAAGATTGCAATTGGTCTCTGACATGCTGAAACCCACTCTGTTTTTTAATTTTTTTTGAGACGAATTCTCACTCTTGTTCCCTAAGCTGGAGTGCAGAGGCACCATCTGGGCTCACTGCAGCCTCGCCCTCCCGGGTTCAAGCGATTCTCCTGTCTCAGCCTTCCAAGTAGCTGGGACTACAGGCATGTGCCACCACACTCGGCTGATTATTGTGTTTTTAATAGAGATGGGTTTCACCATGTTGGCCAGGCTGGTCTCGAACTCCTGACCTCAGGTGATCCACCCGCCTCAGCCTCCCAAAGTGCTGGGATTGCAGGCGTGAGCCACCGCGCCCCCCCCCCCCCCCCCCCACCCACTTTGTAGGGCCCTCTGCCCTGGGCCCTCACTCCGACACTGATCTCCATCCTTGTCACTTGCCAAATGCAATAAATCCTAGTCAACTGTCTCCTCACATATTGTCATTCCCAAACTACATTCCTTCCACCTGTTCTTCCCTCCAACTTCTGCTGACTTCTGGCTGCTTCCACAGTGTTCTCTGGACCCTTCACTGCATTTTAAATAAAGTATCTTAATCCTCAGCCTCTCATACCTTGGTCCGTTTCTCCTTTGAGTTTATGGATTCCGGCTACATCACAACATTTGTTTTCTTTACAGTCATCTAATAAACCCAACAATCAAAACATCACAGCCTACCCCTCCCCACCACCCCCAATAAACACTCGTTTATTTATTATGACTTTGGCGGTGGTTTCAGTTTTAATTTCCACCCCACCTTCTACCATAGAGGTTGCATGGCACCAAAGTGCACATAAAGGAGCGCCACCTTCAGGGAGGGAGGAGAGGGTCACGAAACCCCTTCACTCCTGTTGCAACAGAAGACACCACATACAGTACAAGTGTGGATTCGTGATCAGTTGGCTCCAAAGTCCCCTAACTGGGCTACATTTCAGAGAGAAGCAAGCCCTTCATAGACGAGCAAAGTTCAGCAGCCATAAATGCACATCTAGGCCCGGCACAGTGGCTCATGCCTGTAAACCCAGCACTCTGGGAGGCCGAGACAGGAGAATTGCTTGAGGCCAGGAGTTTGAAACCAGCCTGGGCAACATAGCAAGATCCCATCGCTACAGAAAAAGAATAAATGTTTTAATTAGCTGGACATGGTGGTGTGACCCTGTAGTGCCAGCTACTCAGGAGGCCAAGGAGGGAGGATTGTTTGAGCCCAGGAAGTCGAGGCTGCAGTGAGCTATGATTGCACCACTGCCCTCCAGCCTGGGATACAGAGCAAGACCCTGTCTCTAAAATAAATAGATAAATAGATAATTTAACAATCAAAAAACAAAGATAGCTATAAATATATCTAAACATGGCATGTACACATCTCACATACATATATACACACATATATTAGCTACATAAATTTCTACTTTTTTAAAGGACTGGTAGAATATTAATGCAAACTAAAAACATAATTTACTAGCAAACTTTAGTACACCATATTTACTTGAACAAATGTTTTCTCTATATAATCACTTTAAGATCACTTTCAATGAAGGTATAATAAAAAATTAATTTTTTCTGAACAGGATTCAGAAGGTTTTTGAAAATGCATTCAGAAATACAATCACAATGTCATCAGAAAAATTGTCCACCTGTCTCTTCTGGAACTGTGCAGTAATATGGTTACTTTTCTTTTTTTCTTAGAGAGGGAGTCTTGCTCTATCTCCCAGGCTGGAGTGCAATGGCACAATCTCGGCTCACTGCAACCTCAGACTCCCAAATTCAAGCGATTCTCCTGCCTCAGCCTCCTGAGTAGCTAGGATTACAGGTGCCTGCCACCGCACCCAGCTAATTTTTGTATTTTTTAGTAGAGACGGGGTTTCACCATGTTGGCCAGGGTGTTCTTGAACTCCTGACCTCAGGTGATCCACTCGCCTCGGCTGCCCAAAGTGCTGGGATTACAGGCGTGAGCCACTGGGCTCGGCCATATGGTTACTTCTTTCTCCTTTTGACTTGGTGAGATTTGCCTTGACCTGCCCCCTCTTTGATACTACAGCCAGTGCTCAACTTACGACCACGATTGGGACCGGCAGACCAGTCGTAACACGATTTGGTCATAAGTTGAGTAGGCTATATGTACAGTTCAAATGGTGCACGCGGAGATGGTAGTGCTGCCGGAAGCTGGTCCGCACTGTCGTACACCCAGCTGGGCAACGTTTGCGCTGCCAGACGCGGAACTGTCGTGGCTAGCGATTGTGGTCGTAAAGTCGAATGGTCATAAGTTGAATAGGTCGTAAGTCGATCAATACCTGTATTATTTATGGAAGTTCAGTGCTGTTTAGATGTTTCTGGGTTGAGCATTGAGGAAAACACACTGTAATCCCAGCACTTTGGGAAGCCGAGGTGAGCAGATCACTTGAGGTCAGGAGTTCAAGACCAGCCTGGCCAATATGGTGAAACCCCTTCTCTACTAAAAATACAAAAAGTAGCTGGGTGTGGTGGCACACACCTGTAGTCCCAGCTACTCAGGAGGTTGAGGAAGGAGAATGACTTGAACCCGGGAGGTGGAGGTTGCAGTGAGCCAAGATCATGCCACTGCACTTCAGCCTGTGCAAAAGAGTGAGACTCCGTCTCAAAAAAAAAAAAAAAAAGAAAGAAAGAAAAAACATTAGAAACGTGACATTCGAATCTCTGCCCAGCCAAGAAGCTTCCCTGTGTCCATGGTCAGATTCTGCGCTCCAACTGCCAAAAGAATAGGATCACTGGCTGAGATCTTTAAGGAAAACATCTCTGAGGTTCTGAATGGAATGCAAAAGTCCCATCTGTGAGCCCACTCCTTGCCCCTCTTCTGATAATGCCCCATTGTGTGTTGTGCAGATGGGTGGGGGTGGTAACCTGGGAACCGGTGATTAAACATGAGCAAGGGCAAAATTGGCATAAAAATGTGTGAAAGGTTTTATAGATGCAGCTGGGGCCCCATAACACCTATGCCCATGCATGTGCCCCTTAGGGCACTGTCAGACCAATCCTTCTCCTAAGACTCAGCCAGCCAGGCTGGTCTGACTCACTGCGCCCGCCCCCCTGGGAGGCCCCAATGCTACCGTTTCTCATGCACAAGCCCTGCTCTCCATTCTCTCCAAAGGCGTCTCGACTCAGGGCTGTGCCTCTCCCCGTGCGTCCCTCCCTCTGTTCCCACTCTCCATTAGCCGCGTGGCTGGTATGGTCACACCACCCGCCTACCCGATGTCTTCAGCAGCCCCAGTTTCCCGTGTGCTAAAGTCCTAGTCTCATCGGCATCCACCACCTCCTCTGATACTGTACCCAGGCACCAAGGCACTCCCTGCCCCTAGGCTTTCTGTATGCTGTCCCCCAGCCCCTGGATCGGCCTACTTCCCATCCCTGCCAAGAGCCAGCTTTAAGCCACCACCCAACTGTCACCTTCTCTAGGGAGCCTTTCCTGAACTACTCCCCCTCCCACTCTCTACTCCCCAAAATAAGCCCCTCCTCCTTGCTCCCCGCACAAGACCTGCAGGACTGCATTGCTCTTGCTTATTGCCTGGGGGTCTCTCAACAACCAAGCAGAGTCCCAAGAGCAGGGGCCTTGTCTGGCTTCCGTTGTAACCTGAGTATCTGCTGCAGTGCCTGCCATATAAGAATCTACTGCGCGGTTGAATTCTTAGAACAGTCACTGTACCTAGATGCATAGATAGAGGGAAAATTTTAAATAAACTGCTAGGTGCAGTGACTCACGCCTATAATCCTAGCTACTTCAGAGCTGAGGTGGGAGGATCACCTGAGGTCAGGAGTTTGAGACCAGCCTGGGCAACATAGTAGGACACATCTCTATTTAAAAAAAAAAAAAAAAAAAAAAAGTAAACTAATTGACAGCCCCTCTTTAATCGAAAGATTTGCATTGGAATTCAACAGTAGAGTCAACATAACAATTTCCTAAAATAACCCCCAAAAAGGATGTCACTCACCACAATATGATAATGTCAACTCATGGTTAATTTAATTAAACCAAGTCAGGACATTCACAGCAAGACCCCTGCTGATAACCAAATCTACAAAGCATCTAAGTGTAGTCTCAGAGGCTAAAATAACTATTTTTTCCTGGAGGCATTATTAAAAATCTATAAATTCCAGATCTTCCAAAACAGAGAAGTAAACACATGACCACCAAATTCTGTTCTGTATTTTTTGAAAAGCTCGTTCTTATTGAGAATTGAGGTTCTCTGGAATGTAAGTGTGTGAGACCTCCTCCTAGTTTCAGACCTGAAACTGTGGCAGCCCTTGTGAGCCTGGATGTCCCTGAAAGCAGAGGAGGGACAAAGGCTAGTGTTCAGGTAGTTTAATTGGGAGATGATCCCAGGGTGCAGAAGGGGAGGATGAGGGAGGATGAAACAGGCCAGGGGACAGCCACGGTAGGGATGTGTCATTGAAATGGTCACTGCTGCAGGCAACTGGTCCTAGAGCCTGACACGACCCTCTCAGGGGCTCACGGACATGCAAGTCACAGCTGTCTGCCTGGAGGAGGGAAAGGAAAAACACTCATTCAACCCCTTTTGCTCCTGTTGGTCAAGGCTGACCCCTCAGGCATCACCTCCCACAGTAATTTCCACCTACATACACACACATACACACACACACACACACGCTGACACATCACACACTCACACATGCACACATGCATGCACACACAAAATACACACTCACACATGCACGTGCACATGTAGGCACACATACACACGTGTGCACACATGCACACACGCACACACATGCACATGCACACATGCATGCACATATGCATGTACACACACAATGCACACTCACACATAAATACACATGCACGAACACACATGCACGTACACATTCACACACTTGCATATGCATGCACTGGCACATACACATGCACACACACGCATATGCACATGTGCACACATGCACACATGTGGATGCAGACACTACATGTACACACATATGCACACACGCAGACATGCATATGCACACGCACACATATACACACACACGTACACACGCAGGCAAACACTTCCTGATGCTTATGCCTGAGTGTTGAGCCAATTCTCATGGTTGGGTATCCCACCCAGAGAAGCTCCAAGCCAGGAAGGGACAGGAACCTGTCATGTGCTGAGGTGATGCCACTTCAGATTAAACAGCTGGAATAAAATGGGACTGAGATGCTCGTGCACATCTGGGCCTGATATGTGCAGGAGCTCTGCCCCAGCGCACCCCCAGCTCTCAGAAGGTACTCAGTACATATTGAATAGATAACGCATTATAATGCACATGTGTGTTATTTAACAAATTTTTGAATAAGATAACCTATCAAGATATTCAGAAACCTACTGTAGGATTTTCTATTATTTCATTTACTCTGCAAACTGTAATCCTCATTTTATTAACCTAATGGTGCCTAACCCACACAAGAAATGTAATGGACCAGTCATTCACTTATTCGTTCAACCAATGCACATTGTGCGTCAAATATGTGCCTCTCAACGTGCCACCTGCTAGAAATAGCAAAGATGGGCAAGGCAGGATTCCTACCCTCACAATCCAGGGGCGAAGCTCTGCGCTGCAATGAAGGAGGGTAAGTGCTGTACCGGAGGATGAATGGACCCACAGCAGCAAAACACAGAGATGGCCCTGCTGACCCAGGTGTGCGGGAGAAATCGGACTCAGGACACAATTCCAAAAGGAGATGATGCAGGAGTTTACGTTTGGAAAATAAATTTAAATTAGCCAGATCAGAGAGATAAGGAAATGAATTCCAGTTGTGAGCAAAGGCACAGAAGCAGGAGAGAGATCGATGGGTCTGTTCTGGAAACTCTAAGTGGGCATGTGCCACTGAAGCAGGGGACATGGGAGCTGCCAGCATGAGATGAGCAGATTGGCCGGGGCTTCGTGTTTCAGACCAGGCCTCGATGTGGCAGGGAAAGGACATGGACTGAAAACGAAATATTGCTGCGATCAGGTTTGCAGGCCTATGGAGAGCGGCCGGGGTAGAGGGAGACAAACTGGAGAATGGGGACCTCACTGAGGAGCACAGCTGAAGTTCACACAGTCAGCAAATACTCATTTAGTGTCTAGTATGTGCCACGTATGGTGGTGAGTTTGTGATGATAGTGCCAGAAGTCATGATGATGGTGCAGTGGTGATGGTAGTGGCAGCGATGATGGAGATGATGGTGGTGGCGGTGCTGGTGGTGATGGTGGTAGTGATGGTGGTGATGACCGTGGGGGTGGTGGTGGTAGTGATGATGGTGGCAATGACGGTGGGGCTGGTGGTGATGGTGATGGTGGCAGTAATGGTGATGGTGGCGATGACAGTGGGGGTGGTGGTGATGGTGATGGTGATGGTGATGATGGTGGTGGTGATGGTGGTGATGGGTGATGGTGACGGTGATGGTGGTGGTGGTGATGGGTGATGGTGGTGGTGATGGTGGTGATGGGTGATGGTGACGGTGATGGTGGTGGTGGTGATGGGTGATGGTGATGGTGATGGTGGTGATGGTGGTGATGGGTGATGGTGATGGTGATGATGGTGGTGGTGATGGTGATGGTGGTGGTGATGGTGATGGTGGGGATGATGTGTGATGGTGGTGGTGATGGGTGATGGTGGTGGTGATGGT
>NW_022437051.1:1398140-1398321 GCF_009761245.1 Sapajus apella
GGTGGTGATGGTGGTGGTGATGGTGGTGGTGGTGGTGGTGATGGTGATGGTGATGGTGGTGATGGTGGTGGTGGTGGTGATGGTGGTGGTGATGGTGGTGATGGTGATGGTGGTGGTGGTGGTGGTGGTGGTGGTGATGGTGGTGATGGTGGTGGTGATGGTGGTGATGGTGATGGTGATG
>NW_022437051.1:1398331-1400303 GCF_009761245.1 Sapajus apella
TGGTGATGGTGGTGATGGTGATGGTGATGGTGGTGATGGTGATGGTGATGGTGATGACAGTGATCATAGTGGTGATGATGTTCATGATTGTGGTATTTATGGAGATCATTTGTATAGCATTTTTGTATAGCATTGTTTTTGTCCCAGGCAATTTCTGAGTACTCAACATATATTTGACTTATTTGATGTCTACAACAACTCTGTGAGGCAGGCACTATGTTATCCTCCATGTTACCCATGAGGAAACTGACAACCAATTGATAAAGATTAAAACAGGGTAAAGCTATAGGAAGTAACTTGACTGGTAGCCAGGCAAGGCCTTTCTGAGATGGTCACTTTTATACTAAGAGCTGAATGACAGGAAGGTGCCAACACACAAGGTTCAGGGCTAGGAGGGAGGGCCCTTTAGAGGACGGGACACATCCAGGAGAAGAGAAGCAGAGCAGAGGCCCCACAATTCGTGAGCCTGGCTAGGCCGTGGACTCTGGAGAAGACCAGGGAGGCCTGAGTCACCAGAGCTCTTCAGTTGATCACAAGCTGAGGTAGTGACAATGTCCTGGGTCAAGTGACAAACGCACAGGGCAGTGGACATGAGTGGGGAAAGAGCAGGGAGCTGGGAGATTTGGGAAGTGGGAGGGGCATCAGGAAAGCGAGTGAGACCAGATAATCCTGTAGAACACGCTTGGCAAGCACTGGCCACCTGCAGCCTCTATCCCCGCCGCTCCTAATACAAATAATGTCCCACTCCATCCTCCAAACCATCTTTCACTTGGGGACCATATGCCCATTTTTCTCATGAGGATATTGAAATTTAAAGAAATCTAGTAACAACTACAACCATACAGCTAGTAAGTATAATAGAAATCAGGGAAAAATCCAGGGACTTAAGCCATTACTACATGTGGCTGTTACTGAGCGCCTGGCCTCCTAACTGCTTCCACCACTGAGTCATCAGTTTCTGGGGTCAAACGGATTTTTTAGCAATCACTCTAAATAGTTGAATAATTTATATTTTTAAACAGATCTAAAATAAAAGTTTTAAATAACAAAAATAGTCGGACATCAAAGTTGTATTGGAAGTATCTTTATTACAGTGCCATAAACACTAATCCATGAAACATATACACACTTCTTTAAAACACGTTATCACAACCAGTTTAAATCAGACTAAGCAAATAATCACAGATGTGCCTAAGGATATAACACATAGAGATTTCCCCGCAACATTGTTTACAATGATCAACAAGCAGAGAAGAAACCAAATGCCTAACAACATGGTCCTCGTTCAATAAATTACAGGGGACTTTTCAGAAATAAAATTATTTCCATGATATGGAAGAATATATAACAATGTGGGAAGATGGTCACCATGTAGTAACTGGATATACCAGATTATTAAAAAAAATAGGTGCTATGTAATCCAGTCTTTGTTAATGGCCGGTTAGATTCATGCACATGTACAGATATACATGGATGGATGGATGGCCATGTGCCTGGGAGTTCAGCCTAAATGGAATAAAGGTTATCTCTGAGTGGCTAGATTACTGATGACTGTGGGGTGTGTGTGTGTGTGTGTGTGTGTGTGTGTGTGTGTAAATATATATATATTTATCAAAATTGTATAATGTTATATATGAATGCTTATAAATATTCTATAAATAATAGATATTTTAGTCTATAAGAATAAATAAAAATAAGTGTTCTTCTAAAAATACATCGTGATTTTACCCTAGATTACATGTAAAGAAACAAAGTTCTTCAGAAGCTCAAAGCCTAAGAGTTTGAGGCTGCAGGGAGCCATGGTCGTGCCACTGCACTCCAGCCTGGGTGACAGAGTGAGACCCAGCCTGGAAAAAAAAAAAGATACACAAAGTTACATAGCAACGTGAGCAAAAGACATCAGGGTTGAAACCTTTGGTATCAAAATCTCTAGTCAGACCCTTTGCCACAAATGCAAAGTGCCATACTCCTT
>NW_022437051.1:1400403-1424485 GCF_009761245.1 Sapajus apella
CTCTCTGGAAAATTAAAAATGGGTTGAGTCTGTCGAAACAGGATGAGCTGCACCGTTACTGAAGACTCTTTCCCTCCCTCGTACATAGTTAAGACAATTCACATGAAACAGAGAAAATGTTAAAAGCTTTTCTTACTGTCAGAGTAACACAAATGTAAACAATGTAAAGAGCCCTCGGTTGGTTTAATCTAAACAACAAAAAAAAATATTAAGCATTCAGCCTTGCTGTACTTTTTTCCCAGAAGATAGACTCTTCATTAAACTTTTCACCTTTCTAAATTACTAACTCTGCATCCTGCACAGTGGGTGGTTTTCTTTCCAGACATTCTGACGTGGATGAGTGCAGAACGCAGGCGTCCCTGAATGGAATTTACAGCTAAATTTCACCAGGCGTATTTTAATAAGATTAGCATATCTTTGTCTTTCAACACTAAGTACCTTACAATTAACTGAATTGAGGCAGCATATTGTTTCATCAGAAGTGAGATTTGAAGCCTTCATTTCCGTATTTATTGATGCGGTATGTAAAAGGAGGTCTAAGTAAAAATTTCTGCTTCTGGCCTGGGGAGATTTCAAGAACGAGGATGTGTTCACCTTTAAAGGAAGCTCAGGTAGACACAAAATCTCGCCTCCTCCACCCTGACTTCTAGACAAAGTCACCATGGCTTCTTCCGGGGGAGGGGGAGAGAAGAATTAATTGGCTAGGAAACCCTCTGTGCTCAACTCTGGGTACTCCGTCTAGACAGCAGGAAACTCAAAGGGCTTGGGTGGTGTCATCACTTAGGGGCTGCTAAGACCAGTCCCTCCAGAAATGCCCATGAAAGACCATTTTCACAAACTCTGGTCTTCCTTGTTCCAATCAGGTGACCAGATGAACACTCTCAGAGCTAAACAAATCAAGACATCATGTTTTGGACGAACGCAAAATTAGCCAAAGATCTTAAAAAGCGTTTCCACGATGTGACCGCAAGAACACGATTTTAAATAAATTGTAAAAATCAGCCACAAGGGGTAGGAAAGAGGGCCCCTTTTCATCTTCAACTTTGTCCATCCTGGAAAGCATGTTTTAAAGAATCCAGTAAAGAGTCCGTCTACACAGGCATTACCCACCGAGAGCTACCTTGAAGGGGAGAAAATTAATTTGGCAAATTGCTCAACTCCTTCCTAAAAGCTGTGAGCTCGACAGTTGGTCACGGAAGGGGCAGGCTCTGTTTACTGAAGGCAATGAGCGGAAGAGGAGGCTCTTCCCGGGTAAGAGGACCATCTCTTGACGGGTCTGCAGCCAAGGCGATATGGAGAAATCTCCCTCCCCATTCCCGGAAGCTAATTAACAGCAGCACTACATGTAAATAAACCCAGAAGGAGGTAAATAGAAGTGAGGGGAATCAGGGAAGCTGTAAGTCATCACACACAAGTAGCTGTGTGTCAATAATACCATATATATGTCAATATCGTATTATTGACGATATATACGACATATATAGTATATATCGATAACGAAAGGGGTCCCAAGAAGAAAAACAGGTCAATATTTCCTACATGTACAAGTCATACTCTTTTAACACCATATTATTAGATAAAACAGGCTTTAGGTATAAAACCGGTGTCTCCCAAAATCAAGCAGATAATTATCTTTGCTGAATGAAAAACTGTGCCCTTTTGGAATAAATATTCTCTCAGAAACTAACATGTCACAATTAATTGAAACTTTGAGAGGTAGAATTGACATAAACATTAAACCATATTCATTTATTTGGATTTAAAACGTGCCTATGGAATAATCTCATTCAGTTTTAGGAAAATTGGGTGAACCCAAAGCTAAATATTTATAGAAGTCTCACTAGAACATCCAAATATTTAACAATAAACGAATTTGTTAATAAGAAAAGTTTTATGTATTTATTAATGTTTCACTGACATATGGGAAACATTTTGACAAATTATACTGTCCTGACTTTACTGTCCGGGATGGTTTCTGTCAGACCAGTTGCTTTGCTTTCAACTCCAGCCAATAAATAATAGTCATCTTGTAATTCATTTGTGAAATGCTTTAGCAGTTTCTCTGACTTATAACCAGTTATTTTACCTGGCGTACTTCATTGCCCACTATGATGAAAAGTTTAAGTGTTAATCAAAAAATATTTTGCACCTGTGTTCGTTACAATATGATTTCACCCAGTTAGTACAGCAACGCTCAAGAAGGACGTAAGATGTTCTAAAAATTATAATCTAAATAAGGACCTCTCCCCAACACACACATCCCTGAATCAAGAAACGTTATGAAGATCACTCACGTGCCTGCAGCCATTATATAGGTAGCCCTGTGTCAAGACTTAGTAATCTCAAAATTCATAGGTAAACCTATGTCCAATTACTACCATTGGTTCCACAATTTCAAATGAAAAAGTTAAGAGGCGAACATTTCCTCAGAGAGGGGTAGTCCCTCCAATAAATGTAAAATGATGATACAAGTGTAAAAGCACAGTGCACGCCGGTCTTATCCTTGTGGGAAAGTGGTCCTCCTCCTCAGGAATTTGATTAATAATATGGTGTGTGTGTGTGTGTGTGTGTGTGTGTGTGTGTGTGTGTGTGTGTTCTAGAGTAAAACTGTACATATATTAGACATGGTAAAAAAAAAAAAAAAAAAAAAAAAACAGAGCAGACAAGGAGAAGAGCAAACAAATTTCTAAAGCCTGCAAGTTGACAAACTTTCACGAAAAACTACATTTTCATAAGTTTCAAAAGCTTTGTGTTTTTTTGAGACAGGGTCTTGCTCTGCTGCCCAGGCTGCAGTGTGGAGGTGCCATCACGGCTCACTGCAGTCTCAATCTCCCAGGGTCCAGGGATCCTCCTGTCTCAGGCTCCCGAGTAGCTTGGACCACAGGAAGGCACCACCAGGCCCAACTAATTTGTTTTTTAATTATTTTTGGAAAGACAAGGTCTCACTGTCTCACTATGTTGCCTATGCAGGTCTTGAATTCCTGGGCTCAAATGATCCTCCTGCCTCAACCTTCCCTAAGTGCTGGGACTGCAGGCATGAGCCACCACACCTAGCCAGGTTTCAAAAGCTAAAACTTATTTTATCATGATCGTTTTACATTTTCTCTTCCAAGAAACAAATCAATATTTTATTCAAGCATATTATTAGGCACAGCTATAAAGAGCTAATACGAGAAAATAGTATCACATAATTATCACTAATATTCAGTGGCTTCTTAAATAACTACTTTATAACTGTTATAAGTTGTCATCCTTATTTCTCTTTGTTTCTATTCTAATTGGTCAATAAAAAGAATCAGGTCTTGCTCTGCTTTCTGTAAGTTACATGGGCATGCCAAAGAGATAACTTTGGTATTTAGTCTGGCATCATTCCTTTCCCACAGAACCACAAAACATTGGAATAGACAGAGAGACAACAATTAAGTGGTCAGTCAGTCCCTGCAGACAGTGGACTAGCTTATATACTACACTGTAGAAACATCCGAAATTTTTAAAAGTAAAGATGTTGACTAGAATAAACAGGAAAGGCAAAGATTTAATCTGTATTTGTGTCAGCCTCAAAATTACAATTCACTAGATTCTGAAAGTCTCACAATAGAGTAATTACCAACTAACTCTAGACTATGTTGAAATTATTTAGGAAAAATGATACTATAACATTTTGTATGGTATTTGCAGAGAGACCTCGAAGCTACACAAACAGGAGTTATGCCAGTGGGCCCTTTGGGCACCGTAATGACTAGGATAAGTGTTGTATTTTCATGAGGATAAATTCCAGAAGTTTATCCTAACTTGGACGTAGTTTACTAGGCTTGAAACATTCCAACTACGCAGCACACATGACTGAGGAAGGAGCAGAGGGAGAGAAGGTCTCAGTGCACAAATACAACGCCACAAACACAATGAATCGAAGGCAAGGAACCCAGTGCATGAGAATCAAACCAAGTTCTTCCTGTCAGTTTCAAATTAAATGTCACTCATTTTGAAATAAATGATATACAAATGCAATCATTGTTCTTAAAAATATAAATGATATCCCAAAATTAAAACAAAATTTCCTATTCACCATCACTCCATCACACCCCCTCTATATAGGTAACTGTTGCTATCAATCTAGTGTGTATTCTTTGAACATTTTGTTATGAACATGTGTGACATAATTTACATGTATCTGTAGGAATTTAGTTTTCTCATGTGTACTGGAAGGTATAAGGTGTGTGTGGTTCAGCAATTGCACATTTTTGTTGAAAATGTGTCTTTTGAGGGCCATATACATGAATCTTCCATCTCTTTAACCACCTTATGGTATGCAAATTTTTTTGTTACCTCTATCCAATTAATGTACACCACACAGTGTGTCAGCCCATTTCCACTCTGCGATAAAGAACTACCTGAGACCGGGCAATTTATAAAGAAAAGAGGTTGAATTGGCTTACAGTTCCATAGGCTTTACAGGAAGCATGACCGTGAGGCTTCAGGAAACTTACAATCATGGCAGAAAGAGGAGAACAAGCATGTCTCCACAAGGCGGCAGGAGAGAGACAGAGAGCGACGGGGAACTGCCACACGCTTTTAAACCATCAGACCCTGTGAGAATTCACTCACCATCACGAGAACAGCGTGGGGAAAATGCCCCCATCATCTAATCACCTCCCACCAACCCACTCTCCCAACATGTGGGGATTACAATTTGAGGTGACATTTGGGTGGGGACACAGAGCCAAACCATATCACATAATTTCCAATTTTCTTCTATTGTTGCTAAGAAAAAAATAAAAAAATAAAAATAAATAAAACACTGAAATAAATATTAGTGTATATGTCTAATATACAGTGTCACACGCACAAGAGACCCTCTAACACAGACATCAAAAAAAAAAAAAGAAAGGAAACAGAATATAGGAGATGACAATGGCCAAAAATTTGTCTCCATCTCTACATGCACACTACTTGCAATGTGACTTTCATATCCTCCCAACAAGAAATGTAGTCTTCTGGGTTTGGCCATGTGACTTGCTTTGGTGCATGGGACATGAACAAACATACCACAAGCAGAAGCATCTTGCTGGTCTTTGGAAGGCTGAGATCACTGTGCAGAAGCCTGGGCTGGCCTGCTGGATGGTGAGAGCCACGTGGAGCAGAGCCAAGGCATCCCAGCTGAGACCCAAACCAACCAGCCTGCCAAGCTTGCAGACCAGTGAATGGAGCCATCCTATACCATCCAGCTTCAGTCATGCTAGTAAAGACCAGAAGAACCACCCAGCCAACCCCCAAAAGTGTAGAAAATAATAACAATGTATTGTCTCTAAACTCCTAAGTTTTGGAGTGGCCTTTTACACAACAGAAAGCAATTGCTTAAGACAGATAGAGTCAAACTGGCTACACCATTTGATACTCATACCAGCAGGTTCTGAAAGTTATTTCCTCAATATCACAGTATAAAAAAATTATCAGGTAATTCTCTTTTAAGTGAAAAGAAAAAGAAATGCAGAGAGAGGGGTCCAAGATGGCTGATCACTAGCAGCTCGGGATGGTAGCTCCCACTGAAAGCACAGAGAACGAGAGGACGCCACACTTTCAGATCAATTTTTGTTGCTCACACACCAGGAAATTCCCAGCGGAGGAGCCCCATGGGTCGCCAGCATGACTCTTGTGGCTGGTGAGGTGGTTTTGCCTCTGCCTTGGTGCGGTGGTTCTTGGTGCAGAGTCAGAAAAGCACCATCAATCTTAATGCTGCTGTTTTGGCCAGCACAGTGGGTTGCTCAGATTTTAGCACTGGGAATCAACAAGTTGACCATCCACTCAGAAACCCAATTATAAAGACGGTAATTATAAAGACAACAGATGGATAAATCTATAAAGAAGGGAAGAAAACAGCCTTAAAAGGCTGAGAATATCCAAAATCAGAACGTCTCTCCCTCTACAGGGGATGACAGTTCCTCATCAGCAACGGAACAAGGCCTGATGGAGAACGAGTGTGTTCCATTAACAGAAGCAGACTTCAAAAGGTGGATGATAAAAAACTTCTGTGAATTAAAAGAACTTGTTCTGACCCAATGCAAAGAAACTAAGAACTCTGAAAAAAGGTTTGATGAAACGTTAACAAGAATACACAATTTAGAGAGGAATATAAGTGAATTAATGGAGCTGAAAAACACAACACGAGAACTCCGCGAAGTATGCACAGGTTTTAACACCCTAATAGATCAAGCAGAAGAAAAGATATCAGAGGTCGAAGACCAACTTAATGAAATAAAACAAGAAGAAAAGATTACAGAAAAAAGGATAAAAGGGAAAGAGCAAAGTCTCCAAGAAATATGGGACTATGTGAACAGACCTAATCTACACTTGATAGGTGTGCCTGAGTGTGACGAAGAGAATCATTCCAAGCTGGTAAATACACTTCAGGATATTATTCAGGAAAACTTTCCCAACCTAGCAAGGCAAGACAATATTCAACTCCAGGTAATACAACGAACACCACAAAGATATTCCTCAAGAAGACCAACCTCAAGGCACATAAAAGCCACATTCACCAGGGTTGAAATGAAGGAAAAAATACTGAGGGCAGCCAGAGAGAAAGGTCAGGTTACCCATAAAGGGAAGCCTATCAGATTCACAACAGATCTCTCAGCAGAAACCCTACAAGCCAGAGGAGAGTGGGGGCCAATATTCAACATCCTCAAAGAAAAGAACTTTCAACCCAGAATTTTACATCCAGCCAAACTAAGCTTCATAAGCGAAGGAAAAATAAAATCTTTTGTGAACAAGCAAGCACTCAGAGATTTCATCACCACCAGGCCTGCATTACAAGAGCTTCTGAAAGAACCAGTACACATAGAAAGGAACAACCAGTATCAGCCTTTCTAAAAAATACCAAAATGTAAACAGCATCAACATAATCAAGAATTTACATCAACTAATGGGCAAAACAGCCAGCTAACATTAAATGGCAGTATCAAACTCACATATATTATTATTAATTCTAAATTTAAATCGACTAAATCTCCCAATCCAAAGACACAGACAGGCAAAAAAAGCCAAAACCCATCAGTATGCTGCATCCAGACCCATCTCACATGCAAGGATACACAAAGACTCAAAACAAAGGGATGGAGAAAGATTTACCAACCAAATGAAGAGCAAAAATAATAAATAAATAAAAAGCAGGAGTCACTTTAAAGCAACAAAGATCAAAAGAAGCAAAGAAGGATATTACATAATGATAAAAGGATCAATGCAACAAGAAGAGCTAAAGATCCTAAATACATACGCACCCAATACAGGAATACCCAGATATATAAGACTTATAAAGAGACTTAGACTCGGTTTTTTTGGGGAGGGATCCAAGATGGCCGTTTAGGAACAGCTCAGGATTGCAGTTCCCAGTGAAAGCACAGAGGGTGAGTGGATGCCGCATTTTTATTGCCCACAGACTAGGCAATTCCCAGGCGGAGGAGTCCCACGGGTCGCCAGCATGGCTGTTTCGGCCAGCGCGGCTGTGCCGGCCGGCGCTGCTGCTTTGCCCTGTGTGGCTGCTTTGTCAGTGCCCCAGAGCAGCGGTTCCCCATACAAAATACACCGGTCTGGGTGCCCTTTTGGCTCGCGACTGGAGCCACGGGAAGTCGCCCATTCATCTGTTTAAAAAGGGGACTAAGCAGAGAACCAGGACAGTAGATTCCAGGGCAAAAAAGGTGCCACAAATCTCAGTGCCACTGTTTAAGCCAGCACAGTGAGTTGCCGCAGGGGAAAAAACACAGACCCTGGCACCTCTTCAACAGGCAACTGGAACACCAACTTAAAAAAAAAAAAGGTTCTGAGGAAGGGAGCCAGGTGATCAGGCTCGGCTGGTCCTACCCCCACAAAAGAACAGCAATCAGAAACTCTCTGGATTGAGAGTATCACAGCGAGTGCAGCTGAACCTGGGACGGTCCAGCTCTGTGGGGGATGGGTGTCCACCAATACAGAGGCAGCCCGCCACAACGGAGGTAGTCAGCCAATGCTGAGGCAGCCCGCCACTGCAGAGAGGCTCCGCCTTAACAGGGGCGGGCCACCATTGCTGAGGCAGTTCTAACTACACCCATATAAACAGGACTACAGGGAAGTTCACTCAGCAGCTGGGCAGAGCGCACAGCAGCTCAGCAAAGCCTCTACAGGCAGACAGTGACTAGGCTGCCTCCTTGCTGGGCAGGGCAGCTCTGAAGGAAAAAAAAAGAAGGCAGCAGCATAACAGAAACTCATAAAGCCCTAAATCCCTGGGACAGAGCACCTGGGAACAAAAAGCGGTTTATGAGTTCTGCTGCAGCAGACCTAAACGTACCTGCCCAGCAGCTCTGAATGAACAACGGAGCTCACAGCTCACCATTTAAGCTCCTATAAAGAAGAGACTGTCTCCTCAATCAGCTCCCTGACCCCTGTATATCCAAAGAGCCACCTCATAAAGGAGAGATCAGATTGACACTTGGCGGGTATCCTTCTGGGACAAAGATATCAGAAGAAGAAAGCTGGTAACAACCATTACTGTTCTGCAACTGCTGCAGGTGAACCCCAGGCAAGCAGGGCCTGGAGTGGACCTCAGCAGACCTACAGCAGAGGGGCCAGACTGTCAGAAGGAAAATCAAGAAACAGAAATAACCTCATCATCAACAAACAGAACGTCCACTCAGAGACCCAATCTGAAAGCCAGCAACTACAAAGACGACAGGTGGATAAATCCATAAAGATGGGAAGAAGCCAGCACAAAAAGGATGAAAACACCTGAAACCAGAACACCTCTCCTCCTAAAAGGGATCACAACTCCTCACCAGCAAGAGAACAAGGTTGGATGGAGAACGAGTGTGATGAAATGACAGAATCAGACTTCAGAAGGTGGGTAGTAACAAACTTCTGTGAACTAAAAGAACATGTTCTAACCCAATGCAAAGAAACTAAGAACCTTGAAAAAAGATTTGACGAAATGCTAACGAGAATGGACAAAATAGAAAGGAATATAAGTGAATTGATGGAGCTGAAAAACACAACACGAGAACTTCGCGAAGCATGCACAAGTATCAACAGCTGAATTGACCAAGCAGAAGAAAGGATATCAGAGGTCGAAGATCAACTCAATGAAATAAAACGGGAAGGCAAGAATAGATAAAAAAGGGTAAAAAGGAATGAACAAGTCTCCAAGAAATGTGGGACTATGTGAAAAGACCTAATCTACGTTTGATAGGCATACCTGAATGCAACGAAGAGAATCAATCCAAGCTGGAAAATACTTTTCAGGATATTATCCAGGAAAACTTCCCCAACCTAGCAAGGCAGGCAAATATTCAAGTCCAGGAAATACAGAGAACACCACAAAGATATTCGTCAAGAAGAGCAACCCCAAGGCACATAATCATCAGACTCACCAGGGTTGAAATGAAGGAGAAAATACTAAGGGCAGCCAGAGAGAAAGGTCGGGTTACCCACAAAGGGAAGCCCATCAGACTCACAGCAGATCTCTCAGCAGAAACCCTACAAGCCAGAGGAGAGTGGGGGCCAATATTCAACAACCTTAAAGAAAAGAACTTTCAACCCAGAATCTCCTATCCAGACAAAGTAAGCTTCATAAGTGAAGGAAAAATAAAATCCTTTGTGAACATGCAAGTACTCAGAGATTTTGTCACCACCAGGCCAGCTTTACAAGAGCTCCTGAAAGAGGCTCTACATATATAAAGGAACAACCAGTACCAGCCACTCCAAAAACATGCCAAATGGTAAAGAGAATCAACACAATGAAGAATCTGCATCAACTAATGGGCAAAACACCCAGCTAGCACCAAAATGGCAGTATCAAATTCACACATAACAATATTAACCCTAAATGTAAGTGGACTAAATGCCCCAATCAAAAGACACAGACTGGCAAATTGGATAAAAAGACAAAACCCATCGGTGTGCTGTATCCAGGAAACCCATCTCACATGCAAGGATACACAAAGGCTCAAAGTAAAGGGATGGAGGAAGATTTACCAAGCAAATGGAGAGCAAAAAAAAGCAGGAGTTGCAATTCTCATCTCTGATAAATTAGACTTTAAAGCAACAAAGATCATAAGAGACAAAGAGGGACATTACATAATGGTAAAAGGATCAATGCAACAAGAAGAGCTAACGATCCTAAATATATACGCACCCAACACAGGAGCACCCAGATACATAAGGCAAGTTCTTAATGACTTACAAAGAGACTTAGACTCCCACACAATTATAGTGGGAGACTTTAACACCCCATTGTCAATATTAGACAGATCAACCAGACAGAAAATTAACAAGGATATCCAGGACTTGAACTCAGGCCTGGACCAAGCAAACCTAATAGACATTTACAGAACTCTCCACCCCAAAGCCACAGAATATACATTCTTCTCAGCACCACATCACACCTACTCTAAAATTGACCACATAATTGGGAGTAAATCACTCCTCAGCAAATGCAAAAGAATGGAAATCATAACAAACAGTCTCTCAGACCACAGTGCAATCAAGTTAGAACTCAGAATTCAAAAACTAACCCAGAACCACACAGCTTCATGGAAACTGAACAACTTGCTCTTGAATGTTGACTGGATAAACAATGAAATGAAGACAGAAATAAAGATGTTCTTTGAAACCAACGAGAATGAAGACACAACATACCAGAATCTCTGGGACACATTTAAAGCAGTCTCTAGAGGAAAATATATAGCAATAAGTGCCCACATGAGAAGCAAGGAGAGATAAAAAATTGACACCCTATTGTCAAAACTGAAAGAGCTAGAGGAGCAAGATCAAAAAACCTCAAAGTCTAGCAGAAGACAAGAAATAGCTAAGATCAGAGCAGAACTGAAGGAGATAGAGACACAAAAAATCCTTCAAAAAATCAATAAATCCAAGAGATGGTTTTTTGAAAAGATCAACAAAATAGACCACTAGCCAGATTAATAAAAAAGAAAAGAGAGAAAAACCAAATTGATGCAATAAAAAACGATAAAGGGGATATCACCACAGATTTCACAGAAATTCAAAGCATCATCAGAGATTATTACAAACAACTCTATGCACATAAACTAATAAACCTGGAAGAAATGGATAAATTCCTGGACACTTGCCTCCTCCCTAAACCAAGAAGAAGCCGAAACCCTGAACAGACCCATAACAAGGTCTGAAGTTGAGGCAGCAATTAAGAGCTTACCACCCAAAAAAGGCCCAGGTCCAGACGGGTTCACAGCCGAATTCTACCAGACATACAAAGAGGAGCTGGTACCATTCCTTCTGAAACTATTCCAAACAATACAAAAAGAGGGAATTCTTCCCAAATCATTTTATGAGACCAACATCATCCTGATTCCAAGATCCAGCAGAGACTCAACAAGAAAAGAAAATTTCAGGCCAATATCTATGATGAACATAGATGCAAAAATCTTCAATAAAATACTGACAAGCCGACTGCAACAGCACATCAAAAAGCTTATTCACCATGATCAAGTAGGCTTCATCCCGGGGATGCAAGGCTGGTTCAACATACGCAAGTCTATAAACGTAATTCACCACATAAACAGAACCAAAGACAAAAACCACATGATTATCTCAATTGATGCAGAGAAGGCCTTTGACAAAATTCAACAGCCCTTTATGCTAAAAACCCTCAATAAGCTAGGTATTGACGGAATGTATCTCAAAATAATAAAAGCTATTTACGACAAACCAATAGCCAATGTCATACTGAATGGGCAAAAACTGGAAGCATTCCCCTTGAAATGTGGCACTAGACAAGGATGCCCTCTCTCACCACTCCTATTCAGTATAGTACTAGAAGTTCTAGCCAGAGCAATCAGGCAAGAAAAAGAAATAAAGGATATTCAAATAGGAAAGGAGGAAGTCAAATTGTCTCTATTTGCAGATGACATGATTGTATATCTAGAAGACCCCATCATCTCATCCCAAAATCTCCTGAAACTGATAAGCAACCTCAGCAAAGTCTCAGGATACAAAACCAATGTGCAAAAATCACACGCATTCCTATACACCAATAACAGACTTAAAGAGAGCCAAATCAAGAACAAACTCCCATTCACAATTGCCACAAAGAGAATAAAATACCTAGGAATACAACTAACAAGGAATGTAAAGAACCTCTTCAAGGAGAACAACAAGCCACTGCTCAATGAAATAAGAGAGGACACAAACAGATGGAGAAATATTCCATGTACATGGTTAGAAAGAATCAATATCTTGAAAATGGCCATACTGCCCAAAGTAATTTACAGATTCAATGCTATCCCCATCAAGCTACCAATGACCTTCTTCACAGAACTGGAAAAAACCACCTTAAACTTCATATGGAACCAAAAGAGAGCCCGCATAGCCAAGTCAATTCTAAGCAAAAAGAACAAAGCAGGAGGCATCACACTACCGGACTTCAAACTATACTACAAGGCTACAGTAATCAAAACAGCATGGTACTGGCACCAAAACAGAGATATAGACAAACAGAACACAACAGAGGCCTCAGAGGCAACACAACATATCTACAACCATCTGATCTTTGAGAAGCCTGACAAAAACAAGCAATGGGGAAAGGATTCCCTGTTTAATAAATGGTGTTGGGAAAACTGGCTAGGCATGTGCAGAAAGCAGAAACTGGACCCCTTCCTGACACCTTACACTAAAATTAACTCCAGATGGATTAAAGACTTAAACATAAGACCTAACACCATAAAAACCCTAGAAGAAAATCTAGGCAAAACCATTCAGGACATAGGCGTAGGCAAGGACTTCATGACCAAAACACCAAAAACATTGACAACAAAAGCCAAAATAGACAAATGGGACCTAATCAAACTCCACAGCTTCTGCACAGCAAAAGAAACAGTCATTAGAGTGAATTGGCAACCAACAGAATGGGAAAAAAATTTTGCAGTTTACCTATCTGACAAAGGGCTGATATCCAGAATTTACAAAGAACTAAAACAGATTTACAAGAAAAAAACTAACAAGCCCATTCAAAAGTGGGCAAAGGATATGAACAGATACTTTACAAAAGAAGACATACATGAGGCCAACAAACATATGAAAAAATGCTCATCATCACTGGTCATCAGAGAAATGCAAATCAAAACTACATTGAGATACCATCTCACACCAGTTAGAATGGCGATCATTAAAAAATCTGGAGAAAACAGATGCTGGAGAGGATGTGGAGAAATAGGAACACTTTTACACTGTTGGTGGGAGTGTAAATTAGTTCAACCATTGTGGAAGACAGTGTGGCGATTCCTCAAGGACCTAGAAATAGAAATTCCATTTGACCCAGCAATCCCATTACTGGGTATATATCCAAAGGATTATAAATCGTTCTACTATAAGGACACATGCACACGAATGTTCATTGCAGCACTGTTTACAATAGCAAAGACCTGGAACCAACCCAAATGCCCATCGATGATAGACTGGACATGGAAAATGTGGCATATATACACCATGGAATATTATGCAGCCATCAAAAACGATGAGTTTGGGTCCTTTGTAGGGACATGGATGAACCTGGAAACCATCATTCTCAGCAAACTGACAGAAGAGCAGAAGATCAAACACCACATGTTCTCACTCATAGGCGGGTGTTGAACAATGAGAACAAGTGGACACAGGGAGGGGAGCACTACACACTGGGGTCAGTTGGGGGGAAATAGGGAAGGGACAGTGGGGGGTGGGGAGCTGGGGAGAGATAGCAAGGGGAGAGATGCCAGATGTAGGTGATGGGGAGGAAGGCAGCAAATCACACTGCCACGTGTGTTCCTATGCAACAACTTTGCATGTTCTTCACATGTACCCAAAAACCTAAAATGCAATAAAATAAATAAATGGAAAAAAAAAAAAAAGAAAGAAATGCAGCCAGCCAATAAGCATGCAAGATGTTCTCTCTTCTTTCTTCATAATGATTGGCTATCTGCTCTTCCCCATCACCTTATCTTCTCCAGCCTAACTGAATCCACAAATGAGCAGCTTGGAGAAGTGCATTGGCAGGCATATCAGTTACCCTGGGAGGTGACCGCCCAGTGCCTACCATGCAGGTAACGTCTGATACCTCAGGTCTGAATCTGCCAAAAGCTGGCATACCTCGCCAGGACACTGCTGTGGAGAGTTTATTCCATTCATTCTAGGTCTGAGGTCTCATGCCTAAGCAATCATGTAACTATGGATTTCAAAGCCAAATAATAGAACAGGGGCTTAAAACCTGTATTTTGCAGAAAGCCAAGGTTTCATGAAACCAGAAGGTGGACAAAAATAAACACACAAATTTCACTTTTTGGCTGGGTGTTGTGGCTCACACCTGTAATCCCAGCACGGTGGGAGGCCGAGGTAAATGGATCACCTGAGGTCAAGAGTTCAAGGTCAGCCTGGCCAATGTGGTGAAACCCTATCTGTACTGAAAAATATAAAAATTAGCCAGCTGTGGTGGTGCACACCTGTAATCCCACCTACTCAGAAGGCTGAGCCAGGAGAACCACTTGAACCCAGAAGGCAGAGGTTGCAGTGAGCCGGAATTGCAACACTGCACTCCAGCCTGGGTGACAGAGTGAGACTCTTCCTCAAAAAAAAAATAAAAATAAAAATAAATAAAAATTCACTTCTTAATGTAGTCTTAACTATTTTAAATATACATTGTGAAAAGAAAAAAAAATGCAGTGTTCTCAGAGGATCCATAGAGAGACAGACTCAGCTGATGATGCAAAAACATTCCTGCCCCAAAACACCTAAAAATGCAAGATAAAAATGTAATGCAAACCTGAACTCAGAAGATAGAGAAATCCCCAACAGCAAGCAAGAGAGAGGGGCCTGACGGAAAGGAAGAGGGTTGAACAGTGATGAACAAGGAAATGGGCCCTTTACACTGGTCAGGTGGGACTGACGTGGAATTAAGCAGAACCATGGAGAGGCTTCGATCTCAGTGAACAGGGAATGAGAAAATCCCTGCCCCCTAACCTGATCAGGAAACAACAATAGTTAGCTTATTTTTAAAACCAAGGATATGGGCAGGTTTAGAACCTGATTTATGCTGCACATCTGGTATCAGAAGCCTTGTAGCCCGCCCCCACCCTCCTCCTGCAAAACGTCTGTATCCGTTGAAGCTGTCATTTAAGAGAGAGGGCATCACACAGGCATTTTCAGGCTAAAAGATGTATCTCAGGAAGAAGGGAAGTGAAAGTGAACTCAGAAGAATAAAGTGAAATATACAAAGCAAAGTTAAGAAAGAACATTCTTAGACACGTGGGTAAATCGGAGTAAGTATTGATCATAAAAAAAATCCGAACAATAAGAATGATGATCAACTTGGATGATGAAAAACAAGTTGCAACTATGATATCAGAAAACAAAAATATGTAAGATGAGGAGGGAGTAGAGACAAAAATCAATTTGGTGAATTATTAAAGAGGCCAATAGAGATATTGATTAGATTTGTCAAGTCAAATATGGAGGTTAAAAATGTAAAGGTCACTGAAAAAGGAATAAAAATAAAATGAGTAACTTCCGGTCTAGTCTTCAGTAAAGGAGACTAAAGAAAACTGAAAATCTACTTAAGGGCAGGAAAGGACAGAGAAATAGTACAGAAAGGTTCGTCCAGGGGAGAGCAGGAGAAAGCATAAAAATACCATTTATATTTTTAGACATAAAGTATTATAATATTTCATCAATTCTGAGGTGTACATTTGTTCACATCCTAACATTTCTGGAATCGGAATGTGTATTTCAATTGATGGTATATCAAAATTGTCATTAGCCATGCAGAGCTCGTGGCATGGATGTCAGGGACGATGTACATATGAACATCAAACGCGCCAGCATCAGAACCTGTGTAATGGGTGTTGGCATCTCAGAAGCAAATCCTGAAAACAATAGCTAAGCAGTATTTTAACTCTTAAGCACCAAGCAGTGGTGGGAGGGAGGGAGAAAATGATGAATCAAACAGGTTTAACAACATTCCCAAAGCTGCACTCAAAAAGAGGTTTGTTCTACATAATTTCAAAGCCGGCTTAAGAGCCAATTCTAATGGCTTTCAATTCTTTTGAGAAATGCTGCATTCCCCGTGGTCTTGATAGTGCACAAAGTGCTAGAGCCTGGAAAAGCACAAGCATTGCTGACCTTGAGTCAAAACCTAATTCAGAGAGTTAGATCCAAATTTAACAGTTTTTAGTAATAACTTTGTTAATCTATTTCACGTATATGTACGCATGGGATCAATGTGTGATTTTTTTTACATTTCTAATTAATCCTAAAAGATCCCTTTTAAAAAGTTCAAAGTAAGCATTATGCCACCCTTTAATTACAAATTATTTTCATTCTTAGTGGTGCCTAAAATGATGCTGCATCTTAAAATCAATGATATCTTAGATTTGATGAAATACAATATAAGGTAATCATAATCAATGTAAAGAAACTAGACTTCCCCAATAAAATACAGATATTTACAAACGGTATTTTGAAAATACAGCTTTGGTGCATGCCTGTAGTCCCAGCTACTTAGGAGGCTGAGGAGACATGTTTGCTTGAGCCCAAGAGTTTGAGGCTGTAGTGAGCTATGGTCATGCCATTGCACTCCAGCCTGTGTAACAAAGCAAGACCCCAACTCTAAAACAAAACAAAACAAACAGGAAAAAAAATAAAACAGAAAAAAGTAAAAAAGTGGGGGAAATATCTGAAAAATACTAACAATCACAACAGCAAAATTGAATGTAAACATCTAACCACCAAGAACATTCACTTTAAGTGGTAAAAGGGAGGAATTATTAGGGACAAAAAGGGTTATTGCCTATAATGAAAAGGACAATTCACCAGGAAGATAGAACAATTTTGAACCTTTATGCACCTAGCAACATAGCCTCAAAACAACAACAACAAACAGTTGATTTATGAGAAAGAACCCAGAAATCCACAATTTTATTAAGGAATGTTAACTTACGTTTCTCAATCTCAATAATTGATTCAATGGTCACATATACAACATGCAGTAGTTAGAAAAGTCACATTCTATTTTTTTTTTAAGAGGAAGTTTCACTCTTGTTGCCCAGGCTGGAGTGCAATGGCATGATCTTGGCTCACTGCAACCTCTGCCTCCCAGGTTCAAGAGAGTCTCCTTCCTCAGCCTCCCAAGTAGCTGGGATTACAGGCATGTGCCACCACTCACATCTAATTTTGTATATTTAGTAGAGATGGGGTTTCTCCATGTTGGTCAGGCTGGTCTCAAACATTGGACCTCAATGATCCATCCACCTCAGACTCCCAAAGTGCTGAGATTACAGGTGTGAGCCACCACGCCCGGCCAGAAAAGTCATATTCTTTTCAATCACACATAGAACATTTACAAAATTCATAACAGGCAAAGCCACAGAACAAGGCTCAAAAACATCTACATCATATAGAACATGTTCTCTGACCAAAATGTGATAAAAATTAGGATTCAAAAACACTTCTAAATAATTCATGGCCCAAAAAAGAAATTATAAAAATTGCAAAGATTCAACAAAACCAAAAACATATTTCTTGAAAAGACTAATAAAATGAACAGACTTCCAGCAAGATAACTTAAGAGAAATACTCAAATAGTACAAATTGGGAATAATAAGGAAACGAAGCCATACATACCACAGGGCTGTCACAGACCTTGTGACAAAGTGGTCCTGAAATTCCTGGAGGGGAAATGAATCAGAATAACCAAGATAGTTATTCTTGGAGGAAGAGGAAGATCAAGGTGTCCTAACCTATCAGAAACTAAGACTTATAAAATCCTAGTCATTCAAATATGTGGTATTAGTTCAGAAATAGCAAATAAATCAATGTACCTGAATGGAACCTGGGAATAAGCTACATGTAAGATCTGGGTATCTGCTGGCAGTGACGTAAGAAGTGAAGAGAAAGAATGAACTATTCAGTGGCTGAGCTGCTATCTTAATTGGCAATACACATGGGAAAAATGAAATTAGATACCTGTTTCACACAATGACAAAAATAAATTCCATGTGGATTAAAATCTAAATATGACAAGGAAAGCCTCAAACTTTTAGAAAAAATAAATTGCAAAATTACTTTATAACACATTGGGAGAGAATTTCATAAACAAGACCAAAAAAAAACCCACAAAGGAAAAGACTGATAAATCTGAGCAGATTAATAATTTAAAGATTTCTTACTAACAATATAATAAAATAAGAAGATAAGCCATGGACTTAAAAAGATATTTCCTCTTTTTTATTTTATTTTATTTTTTTTAAGAGAGGGTCTTACTCTGTCATCTAGGCTGGAATGCAGTGTTGCGATCTCAGCTCACTGCAACCTCCACCTCCCAGGTTCAAGTGATTCTCCTGCCTCAGCCCCCTGAGTAGCTGGGACTACAAGCCTGCACTGCCACTATGCCTGGCTAATTTTTGTGTTTTTAATAGAGACAAGGTTTCAAGTTGTTGGCCAGGATGGTCTTGAACTCCTAACCTCAAGTGATCCACCTGCCTTGGCCTCCCAAAGTGCTGGGATTACAGCCATGAGCTACCACGCCTGGCCGAGAGTCATTTCCAAAGCAAATGGATGAAAATCCAAGGTTTTTTTAAGACTTTCCGAAGTCGAAACAAAATAAGCAAAAGGAGAAAAAAAAATGGACAAAGGATAAGAACAGGTAACTGATGGAAAAGGTAACTCAGCTGGTCGAAAAATCATATAGAAATACGTACATTGTCATTAATAATCAGAAACACGGATGAAAACACTGCACTTCCTTCAATAACTCATCAGGTTGGGAGAGTCTAATCTCCTGTTACTGAGGATGTGATAAATCAGAAACCGTTACACATTTCCTGTGGACACAACCACTCTGAAGAGCAATTAGGAATACTTAGTAAATTTTGAAGGTAAGTGTACCATAGGCATCGCCATTCAATTTCTAGATATTAGGTTGGTACAAACCTAATTGCGGTTTTTGCCATTACTTTTAATTGCAAATACCACAGTTAGGTTTGCACCAACCTATATGTCTTTTCAAGAAACTGCTGAACACGTCTACAAGAGGATATAATAAAAATTATTCAGCACTGAGTATACTCCTGAAACTGTGGAACCTATCACACTATTCATCAATAGTGGAGGAGATTATATTAAGTGTGGCTTATTCTTACAATGGAATACTACAATCAGTTAAAAATTTTCAACCAGGTCAATATTAAGCAAATGTTTAAATTTATAAAGCTATTTATAATCAGAAATTAGGCTGGGCACAGTGCCTCATGCCTGTAATCCCAGCACTTTGGGAGGCCGAGGCAGGAGGATCACAAGGTCAGGAGATCGAGACCATCCTGACCAACATGGTAAAAATCCCGTCTGTACTAAAATACAAAAAATTAGTCAGGCGTGGTGGCACACGCCTGTAGTCCCAGCTACTCAGGAGGCTGAGGCAGGGGAGTCACTTGAACCCAGGAGGCTGAGGTTGCAGTGAGCTGAGATCGCACCACTGCACTCCAGCCTGGCAACAGAGCGAGACTCTGTCTCAAAACAAACAAACAAAAATCATCAGAACTTAAACCTAGATATTTTATGTGTTTCTGTGTTATAGTTTTATGCTAGATGTTGCTTGGAAGAGAGCGTTCCACTTTTCTACAATGTTTAAAAATTGTGATATAATAAGTGGTTGTGGAATGAGCTTCATCTATAAAACATGACCCCTAAAACCTATCTGGCATATCTGTCATAAGGCTTAGACACTGTAAACGCATAGAGATGGAGACAGATATCGAGGTAGATGCAGTGACACAGCCATGGGGCAGATTGCTGTTGTCCACTCAAATCCACCTCCACTTCCCTTCTTTTCTTTTCTCTTTTATTTCTTTTATTTATTTATTTATTTTTAGATAGGGTGTTGCTCTGCTGCCCAGGCTGGAGTGCAATGTCACAATCACAATTCACTACTCAGGGGATCCTCCTGCCTCAGCCTCCTGAGCAGCTGGGACTACAGACATGCACCACCACACCTGGCTAATTATTTTTACTTTTTGCAGAGAGAAGGTCTCATTATGTTGCCCAGTCTAGTCCCAAACTCTTGGCCTCAAGTGATACTCCTGCTTCAGCCTCCCAAAGCACTAGAACTGCAGGGGTGAGCCACCACAACTGGCCCCTTTTTTATTTCTTATAACTCTTAATTCTGTTCAGGTATTCACTCTCCTCCACATGGTCGGGTACTTCAGAGAAAGATGAACCAATTTCCAGCTCCAAGCATGGCGTAACCTGACTTCCTTAAGCCCATTGTGGTCATCCCATTCTTCTTGCCCGTGATTAGTTCAGGGATCAGAGCAACCTGATTCCACCAATGAAACCTGCCAAGAGACTTCTGGGAAGAGGCCGAAATCCTGATGCTGTCTTGTGACTCTAAGGTCGCCATGGGTGACACCCCTGAAAGGAACAGAGCAGAGAAACAGAAGGAACCTGAATCGTTGATGACATTTTTGAAAATCTGTATCTACCCACCTGGAAAACTGCCCTACTTTTGTATTCCTTGTTTTGTAAGATGACGCTTTCCATTCCGCATGAGCCAGTTCGAGTTGGATTAACTGTTATTTGTTGCTGAAACACCCTAAATTACTAAAAATAAAGAAAAAGAAAAGAAATGGGAGCAGGGGGCCAGCCAGAGCCCAGCGCATGAAAGACCTGCTGTCTGTCCATGGCAGCTGAGATTCTTATTCTATTCCACCTCACTCATCCAGCCTCCTCTCTCGCCATCCTCCAATACACGAACAACGTAACGCAGATCAAACTACTTTCCATCCTTATTCTGGTCACTCTTATTCTTAAGTAAAGCAACTATTCCCTACAGCTACCATTAGCATAGAATCCTAACTTCATTTTTTCTAAGTACAGTTTTTATTGCTCACTTGGGGGATTTAGGAACAAGGCTGATATTCACCAGTCTGCAATTATGAATTATAGGTTAGGATTCACTCTGTTTAGTTATACCTACATTTTCTCCTCTAATCAAAAAAAAAAAAATCAGGATGTTTAATTCCGATAGATTACCTTCCAGCACAAACCTTGGGTATCTTATTACCACAAGACAACCCAAACTCCAATAGAATCCTAACAGAAATGAATCCTTTCCGATTTTTGACAGGTAAAACATCAGGTGAAGTTTTCTGTTCTGTTTATTTTCAGATTGGAGGACAAGGTCAAGGAGTTAACAAAATTAAGAGACAATGCCACAATCCATATAGAGATAGACATCTTTTTCTGAAATAGGAATGCAGAGACCACATGGATCCCAACGGAAAACATAATGAAGCCAGTGCAGTGGCTCATGCCTATAATCACAACACTTTAAGAGACCAAGGCGGGTGGATCACTTGAGGCTGGGAGCTCCAGAACAGCCTGGGCAACAGAGAGAGATCCTGTCTCTAAAAGAAAAAAAAAAAAATTACTCGGGCTTGGTGGCATGTACCTGTAGTCCCAGCTACTCACGAGGCTAAAGTGGGAGGATCTCTGAGCCCAAAGTTTGAGGCTGCAGTGAACTAGGATTGCACTCCTGCACTCCAGCCTGAGCAACAGAGCAAGAACATGAAGAACCTCTTTAAAAAAGATCCTTCACCATGAGCAATGCTGTTTGCTAAGGCAGAGACTCTCAAATGAAGGTGAAAGCAGGAGCGGAATTGTAGGGCTGGGCACGGTGGCTCATGCCTGTAATATCAGCACTTTGGGAGGCCGAAGTAGGCGGGTCACCTGAGGTCAGGAGTTTAAGACCAGCCTGGCCAACATGGCAAAACTCTGGCTCTACTAAAAATACAAAAATTAGCTGGGAGTGGTGCCAGCTACTCGGGAGGCTGAGGCACGAGAATCACTTGAACCCAGGAGGCGGAGGTTGCAGTGAGCCGAGATCGCACCACTGCACTCCAGCCTGGGTGACAGAGCGAGACTCCATCTTGAAAATAAATAAATCAATAGCCACGTAGGTGAATGTGGTTCAGCTTGGGCAGCATAGGGGAATCCCCTGGTAGAAACTCCTGTAGTAACAAGTCCAGCCAGCACATTCTACTAAAAGCTTGCAGGGAAGACTTAGTAAGCCGGGAGCCTCCCAAACAAGCAAGTACCAAAATAAAGACAAACACCACAATAAAACAGAAACCGTGCTTGAAAACAGGTCCACATGCCACCAATATCTTCCTGAGAACACTGAATGATCCAAAAACGGGAATCACGTACAGAAAGTAGGATGGCTATGTGCTAGAAGAAATATAAAGAACGAATACACTGTAGAACTTTCAGGAGGGCACAGTTCTTTAGAAACTGATTTGTATAGGGGCATCAGCTGCAAATAACTGGATATACCCACAGACTGAAACACCACCTGGTCCTCCTGAATACTATGTTCTCTGTAGGTTCTTACAAACTGTTATTCCTCAGCGCTATGAGGTTCCAGAAAACATACAGGTGAGAAATAAATTTTCATCTCTGGCAGTCTTTATGCTTCCTAGCTGTTTAGTAAGGTGTTCCTGCAAGTAATTACCCCACAGGGAGTTTGCGGAGAGACAGGGACATAAGCAAACATACAAGCCACCCAGCTCATTCTGCTAGACAGAGTCATTCTTTAGCCTGGCCTCGCTTAGAGGCCCTGCAGGCAACTGGATTTCTTAAAGCGGGAAAGTACTCGTAAGCAAAGCAAGTTGTTCCAGTGAAATAAATAACTGGAATCCTATTAGCAGATCCCACCTGCATGGGATTTATGGGGAAAAGAGGAGGAGAAAGGACTTAGGTTTTGCTGTTAATTAACACACGGAGAGCATATGAACCTGCCTCAACAACCACTAGGCTATAAAGCATCTGACCTTGGACTTCGGAAGTTAGACACAAAGAAATAGGGGCCTCTTGCCATGTGGTGCCTCAGTCCCTAGGGTTTGGGGCATACACCCTTGGTGGTTTACACAGGGTGAGTCCACTACCCATCTTCCTTACTAGCAAAACCCCGATCCTGTCCAAGTGACCCCTCACAGCCAGGTCAGGCTCAGTGATGTGACTTGTCACCCAATTCTGAACCATGAGAAATGAGAGAAAGTCACTTCCGGGAAAGCCTTCTTGACACTGAAAACAAGGCACAGGGAGAAGAATGTTCCTCTTTCTGCCTCTGAACACGCTGGTATGTGAAGATGTGAGCTTCCGTCTGTAACCACTCTGTGATTATCAGGGCAACAAACCAACATACCAGGCTGACGGAGAAAAAATGGAAAGAACCCATCTTGACAATGTGTGGAGTCAGAGAATTAGCCACCTTTGAAGCCAACCCACCTCCAGATCTCAGGGAATGTCAAGTAAATATCTTTTCAGGCTTCCTGTTACTCCAAGTTGAAGATTGTAATAGATGCTGAGCTCTATAGACTCCAAATGTAACCTATATAAAGGTATGAACTATATGAACAGATTGAATACAAATGAAAATATTTCTGTCCCAGGAATATTCTTGCTGTTGTATGAATAGCAAAGGCAGAGGTGATATCTTACCATTGTGATTTGTCAGTGCTTTCTCGTGTGCCTAGAATCCTGCTCCTCTTCTCAAATAAACTCATCCTTCTTCAAAATTCCTGTGAAGTCCTTTCCCAGCTGTTAGTGACATTCACATGTCCCCTAATGCTATTTCTGTGTACTATGTAAATATCTACTGAACAGGATTGTACTTGTTCACCTGTGGCTGTACCATGTGAATTTCCTATAAAAGACATAATGTCTGATTCATCCTCACACCCTCACACTTAACACAGGGCCTGAGACTTAGTTGGTGTGGCAGTTTTTAAATATGACCCCCAAATATTTGGCGTTTCTTCCATTTTGCAGTAGGTCCACGTCCCTGCCTTTGAATCTGAGTGTGCTCCTACCATCAGAGTGGGGTGGAAGTGATGCTGTGTGACTCTGAGGAGATGTCATAAAAAGGGGCATGCAATATTCAGCTGGGATGCTCGCTCTGGGGAGCCCACCGCCCCCTACCCTGCTGCCATGTAAGGAATCCAACTACTCTGAAGCTGCCATGCTGGAAAGGTCACGTGGGTCACTCCAGTGGAGAGTCTGC